>NW_027498964.1:0-34359 GCF_021521415.1 Bidens hawaiensis
AAGAAGAAAACTTTATAATGACCCCTTGACCAATAAGTTCCCGCGTTCTGCGAAGCACTCTTACGGTTGTTTGGGTTTGAAAGTGATCATGCGACATTGAACAGTTAAAAGTCGGATTCATTATATTTGACTTTGATTTCTACTTCTATTCTTGTGTACAGCTGCTGGATATGATAGTAGAGAATGGAACAGATAATGTGGGAATCCCAATGGAATTAAAAAGAGAGATTTTGGTGAATCTGAATGAGGCTGCGTCAACTATTGAGCCTCCTGATGACTGGGAAGGCATGGTGCCAGACCAGCTCTTGTTACAGCTGGCATCGGCTTGGGATATTGATCTGCAGCAGCTAGACAATTAAATCATTGCATATTTAGTTTTTTTTTCACTCAGATTATATATTGTGGTTTATATAATCTTTTATTCAAGATTGCTGATGTAGATGATGCTATGATCCTCTTGTTATTTTTTTTTCTTTTTGAACTCTAAATGAGTAATGTGAAAAGGTTTTGTATGTGATATTTGCTTTAACGCATTTGCATGTTTTCGATTCGTTTCAGCCATATTTTTTATCTTGTTTAATATATGGCTTGTGTTAAGATGCACCCCACTCTTATTCTTTATCGACTTCTCCTATAACAGCAGTATATCTTTTCAAATTCGTTACATCTTTTACTAAATGTACTTCTTTCCCATGTTATATGTCATTCTATCTTTTCAAATCATTGTATACGCCCATTACCCATTAAGCGTTCATGTTGTTCGTATAAGCTTCTTAGATATACTTTATCACTATCAGAAAGTAAAAGCCAAGTTTGATATCCACTTGATGTAAACACAATTAAAATAAGACCCGCTTTGACCGGAACCCATACGACTCGTTGCCTAACCCGACTCTCTCCCTTACCACATCTACTCAACCATGAGTTAACTTTCAAAAAAGTGATTAGATAACTGCATTAATAGTATTCGACAACCAAAAAAGAATCACAGTAACAAAAACATAAGAAAAGTCAAATTTAGTAACGAAAGTTCCTTACAGACCACGATCAAACATATAACGATCACGAAAAACATCAGAGCTTACCTGCCACCTTCCAATGTCTTTCTTTATCTTTTTCAGATACTCAATCCTGCTTTCCATGTAGCATTTGTTGAAAGCCACCACAGGCGATACATGATCTGGTAACTTCGTCTCATCTTTTATTCTTGTCATGAGATGTTCTCTAATGATCACCTCCCGATTCCCAACGGTCATCATCTCCTTGATTAAATTTTGGAGATTTAAATAGCAATAGTCGACAAATCTGTTGACCACAATCTCCCAGTATACGACGTTTTCTTTTTTCTGTTCGAAAGCTACTTTTATTTGAACCTTAGGATAACCTTTCAAATGCTCAACACTAATGTTGTTCCCAAAACCTTCAATATCTATGAACTCTTGTCCAACATCGAGCTCGAGTTTGACTGACTCCATTTCTTTCATTTTTCTAGTGAATTCTTCGCTGCTTGTATAGACGAACTCCTTTTCCATGTCTAGCATCTCCTTTACCTTTTTTTATAACTCTTTCTCATACCTCCAACCAACACTCTACCGATCTGTATCATAAACGGATGGAGTTGCCAAGAGTATATTTCATGGTTTAGGAGGACTTTAACCACCACCCTCTCTATGTAATCCATGATACTAAATACAAACCCGTCGATAATACTAGACGCGTATGAAAATTGTCTATGGAGAAGCGATTTGAGGACGCTAGAAGAAAGTAAATATAATAGGTTGTACTGACTTGTTCTTTTCAAAATTTCAACTTCGTACTGCAGAAATGGCTTTCGGTTATCATGTTTGAGATCATGAAGATCGGTTTTAAGTTTTTCAAATTTCAATGCCACATTGGAAGCTGCATGCATAGATTTATCCTTTTGACACTCACTATAATCTCCGTGTATAAATAGTTTCATGACGGATGAGTATGCCATGCTAACAATTAACATGACATCCGGTATAGCATCCTTTACCGAACCAAACGTCTTTTGACGCCGATTTAACATTAGGACAGACTCTTTTAGATCAGATTCAATTCTTTCAAGAATTGGATACCCAGGCTTAAAAAGTATTGAGAGCATAGCAATAATCCTTATCCACCTTAGATAACAAAACACACTCATCTGTCTTCTTCTCATCATCATCAGTAGTATTATCAACAACGAAATAACCAAAAGGCGATGGTGTTACGACATTCTTGGAAGTCAATACTGAAATCAAGTATTCATCAGATAAATCCACTTTCGTGAAAACTGTAATACAGTGTGTACCAATATAGTCGAGTCTTTTAAGAACCTTCCTCGATAGACACGAGTTGAAGTTTGATGGACATGACAAGACGTTTAGAAACAAGTGATCGTAACATCCATTGTGACTTTCGATATACCCTACACGCAGTATTCATAAATAATTACTTCAACAAAAAAGTATGAATATTTACAAATTAAATAAAATAATTAAGGACCATTAATCTTACTTTGAATAAGCTCAATCTCCTTTTTTTCTTCATCCTCATTCTGGTGTGTATGGATTTCGGGCAAAAGAACAACCATTAGATCGGATACTTGTGGTTGAGTAATAGTTAAAGTGACCTCTGTACGCCATCTTTTGTCTTCTGGTACTCGTTTCATTAACTTTGAAATCTTATTCGCCAAACGAGTTTCACATACTTCTTTCTTATAAAAACTATCTTCAAACATATATTCGAACAAAATCTTTCGAGAAGCAATATCAGGGTCATAAACAAACTTCAAAACTATAGGAAAAGCTAAACCGGAAGGCAAATTAAGGCCGAGCAATGTGCTCGTAACACTGGTTCCGGTAGATGCCTTCACCTAGAACAATAATTATAGGGAATAATGGTTCTATATCCAATACTTCCTTAACTTGAAGCGTCCTAATTGTATCTAAAGGGATCTTCATCTTTTCTGAATATTCTTTGATGAGTGGAGGGATATTCGGTTGCGAATGCGACATTTTTTCGACTGAAGATTGCTTGAACGTGTTTTAATTGATCAAACTTTGAATATGGATCTATATATGAAAAAAAAATGACAAACAATGAAACAAATATGTGTGAGGATCATAGAATATAATATTCTAATATTGATTTATATAGAAAACAAGTTTAACACATATATATTATATATACAAAAGTACCTGGAACAAGATCGAACCCTAGATCCAGTTGCATGAGATGAGAAGATAATTTGAGTTTGATATGCCAATTTATACCTGGCAAGAATACAAGAATTGCACATGCAGTCCTCTTAATTTATATTTATGCACTTTAACCCTTCATGTGATTGGGAAAACTTCACATAATAGCGATCAAGTTTCTCTATATATAATTACTTAACGGTTTTCATGTTACCTTAACACTACTAGAAAGCAGGATTTTATCGAAGTTAGGAGCACCAATGTTACCCGTAACATATGTTTTGGATCACACTTCTAATATTAGAAAATTGGAGAGCAAACGTGCAACATGAATATATCTTAGGAAGCAAATCCGTGTAATTAATTACTCTTATAAATATTTTCCTCAAAAGCTTATACTGAATGAAACTGTACCAAAACCATTTAAAATCAAACTGAATTAGTTATTTTATTTTAAGAAGTAAAATCCACCTAAACCAATTAAGAAAACCAAATTCATATACGTATTTAGCCTATTAGGGGGTGTTTGGTAGAGGGATTTGATTGGGGAGAAATGGAATTAGAAATATTTCTTTTGTTTGTTTTCCACTTTTCATTTCTATTTCTCTTTCTATTTCTCTAAAACTAGAGAATTCCATTTCTCTTTAAAACAAAGAGAAATCCATTTCTCAGCAGCCTCCTCATAGCATGTCACCACCTCGTCTCCGACCACCACCTCGTCTCCGGCCACCACCCCGTCTCCGGCCACCACCTCGTCTCCGGCCGCCACCTCGTCTCCAAGTCTGCAACCGCCACCTCGTCTCCAAGTCTGCAACCACCACCCCGTCTCCGCCGTTCGCAGTGGTGAACACAGAGATGGTAAGCGGTTGTAGGTTGCAGGTGGTACGGGTGAACGGAGATTAGGGTTTCAAGTGGTGGTTCGTGGTAGGTTAGGGTTTTCAGATGGTCGGGTGATTGTGGTCGCAGGTGGGTGACAGTGGTGGTGGAAATCGGCGGTGGTTGCAGGTGGCTTCTGATTATCATCATCATCATCGCCACCACAACCACCACCACAAAATCTCCAAAGAGGCAGTGATGACAGCTCTGAGCCTCCTTCTATATCTTATGTTCCAAAAATTTGAATCATTTTAATTTCTTGTGTACTGTGGTTGAAGAAGGGGGTTTGGTGGCGGTAGCCGGTGGTGGTGGGCTGTGGTTGAAGAAAGGGCTGTGGTGGTGGTGCTGGTGGTGTGGGGCTGTGGTGGTGGGGCTGGTGGTGGTGGTGGGGCTGTGGTGGTGGTGCTGGTGGTGGTGGGGCTGTGGTGGTGGGGCAGTGGTGGTGAGTGGTGTCAGGTTGGGTGGAGGTGGGGTTGGGTATGGTAGAGTTCTCTGTTTATTTTCTCGTGTACCAAACAAGAGAAATGATTCTCATTCTCCATACCAATTCTCTTTCTCTACAATTCCATTTCCATTTTTTCTCTCCATTTCCATTTTCTGTACCAAACACCCATAATAAAACCAAGGAAACTTTATCAAATATCCAATGACCCGAAGTCCAAACCAAGGAACACCATCCATGCTAAAGCACGGGTTGGGTTTCCACTTAAAAATGTCTAAAGTGCGAAAATGAAACCTGATATGATGAACATCTCTAACATGGGTAAAGTTAAAATACAAATAACAACAAAAATAGTCCATTGATCTTAGATTTATGGCTAAAATTAATTTAATAAATAAAAATTGATGAAAATGGCATGAAGGTAATAACACACCTTTGTTGACTTTCTATTTTCACATGCAAGGCACATGTCAATTCCTTCATCATTTTAAAATGTTCATAACTTTTTCATACGACTTTATTTTTTTAAAAATTCACCATAATAATAAACGTTTTTTTATATTTAATATGAGTATCATATTGTTATATAAAAATAAAAAAAATAATGGGTTTTTTTAATTGTGTTTTTTATTTGTTCATTATGTCTTTTAGTTGAGTTTTCATATGAATTGTATTATAGATTTTGATCATTATATTTTTCAATTGGTACTCATATTAAAGACAAAAATTAAAACAAAGATTACGTCATTGTGTCGTTTTGTTTGTCATTAACTTTTAGTCATTGTGTAATACGTTCATTGTCTTTTATTCGGATTGACAAATGACAAATTCATTTAATTTGAGAAAAATAGTATTGCGTTCATTATATATTACGTTCAAGTCATTGTGTAAACCTTCTGCCTTAGAAGCTCGTTTGGATGAACTTGACGCAAACGATCCTTCGCTGAGTAAGCGAACTCTTTCTACTTGTTAAATATTTTAATTAGAATGTTTCTAACCCTTTGTTGATGTTTTTCAGTGAACCTGGATAACCTTTCTGAAGGTGTTTCCGGACTGAAAAGTTATACTCCTCTTCCGCCACCACCGGATAATAGTGCTAAGGATCCGATTGAGGTGGCAGATGACTCTCCTCTGAAGAATAAGGAGGTTGACAATACTGAACATATCAGTATGTCGCCTTCTTATAATGTTCATCACTTCAGGGATCAAGGAGGCGTGAGCATGTTCCCTCACGATGCTCAAAGCTCTCCAACTCCTCCAAGAGGAAGATCCGACTCCGCACCAACCACGGTGGTCATTACGTCGGATTCAACATTCCGTGACGTGGACCTGGGTTTTGAATATTTACGGGAGAGTCTTCCTCCTGGTGAAAGGGAGCGACGTCGCCGCTATTCGCCAAGAATTGTTGAACACCAATTCTTATTATTTGGCGAATACTATTTCCACCACTCAGGAAATAACCAGGGATTGGTTAGCGATGAATGAGAAATGGGATGAGTTGGCGGCCTCTGCAACTGAGGCCAAGGAGGAGGGCCTGAAAGCTATAAACGAGGCCCGAGAGGCCCGCCAAGCTCTAGAGGAGGAGAAGGTTGCTCGGTCCGCTTCCGAGGATGCCAAGGCTGCTGTCCAGAAACAACTAGATGATCAAGCCAAATTGATGGAAGAGCAAGCCAAACTGGTGGAGGCTCTTCAGGCTGAATCGGCGGCTAAGGATAAGCACTTGGCTGACCTTAATGCCAAGAACCGAGAGCAAGCCTTAGAATGTTCCTGCCACAAGATGGATCTCATTCGGGCCAAGGCGGACCAAAATTGACTACTGTCGGAAGCTATCCCCAAGGTATGTATATATTATAAATAATCTAAGGGTTTTTAGGGTTATTTATATGTGATTGCTCAACAGGTCATCGCCGAAGTTCGGGCGAGTGATGAGCTTGGGAACTGCGTTGCCGTTCTCCTTAAAGCTTCCAACCAAGCTGGTCGCAAACTGGGTTTTGAGGAAGGTTACCAATTTGGTTCAACTTCCAAACTCCCTGAGGAATACATTTTGGCTACTGCCGTCATCAAACAGAAGTCAAAGGATTTTGATTCTTTGAAATTTTCTTTAAAGGAGCAGATATCCGAGCTTGCGGATAAGGAGGACGCCATAGATCGACTAAAAGAGCTATTAGATCTTGATGGTGAAGAAGAAGAAGAAGAAGAAAAAAAAGAAGAAGAAGAAGAGGAAGCTGATAACATTGTGGGCAATGAAAATGTTGCTCCGTAGATGTATATATATGTTTATTTGTAACTTTTTTCTTCGTTTTTTGTAATCTCTTTTGATCTATAATGAGAAGCCGTGTTTCCTTCTGGTGCACTTTGTCTTATGTGTTATAATATAAGTGTCTGTCCAGAACTTCGTTTTCTTTCAATAAAAGATTACAACTCATCATAGAACTGACTTGACATTTTCATACATTGGGCATAAGCCTTCTTGCAATAAAAGAAATTGCAAAACTTGCTAGTCTATGTGGGCACGCAGGCCAAAGTAAAGAGTAAATCAAACTGCTAGATATAGCATTTCTTTAATTGTGTTGCGTTCCATGTTTGAGGTATTTCCGCCCCATCCAACTTTTCCAACTTATAGGCACCTTTGGATAGTACTTGTTTGATTCTATAAGGTCTTTCCCAAGTTGGGGCTAGTTTGCCCGGAGGCCTCGTTATTGCGGAAGACAAAGTCCCCCCCCCATCGAATTCGCATGTCTGGACCCGCGAGTTATAATATTTCTGAAGCTGTCGCTTGTAATTATGCTCGCGGATCAATGCTAATTCTCTTCTTTCTTCCAGTAAATCAAGATTCATCCTAAGTTCGTGATCATTGTCATCAATTAACAGAACCCTCGTGGATGGAATCCCGATTTCTGCGGGGATCATGGCTTCGGTGTCGTAGGTCAGGCTAAAGGGTGTCTCCAAGTTACTGGAGTTCTTTTGGGTGCGGAAAGCCCAGAGTACATGAGGCAATTCGTCTACCCAACCCGTTCTTTTTGTCCCTAGCCTTGCCTTGATCCCTTCCTTGATAGTTCGGTTGGTTCTTTCGACCTGACCATTTGCTTGCGAATGAGCTACAGATGTGAAGGTTTGAATGACTTGAAGTTCTTTCAATCATTCCTGCAGTCCGCTGTCAGAAAATTGGGTCCCATTGTCACTTACCAATTCTTGTGGGAGACCGAACCGGCAAATGATGAATTCCCAAATGAATTTTTTCACGCTCGAAGCCGTGATTGATGCAACCGGTTTGGCTTCCACCCACTTGGTGAAGTAATCAATGGCCACTATCAAGAATTTGACTCGTCCCGGGACTTCTGGGAAAGGTCCCATGATATCAATAGCCCATTTTTGGAACGGCCAGGCAAATGTTACTGGAATCAGTTCGTTTTTTGGACGCAGGGTGTTGGGAGCATATCGCTGGCATGAATCACACTTTCTGATTTCCTGCACAGCGTCTAAGTGCATGCCGGGCCAATAATACCCTGCGTTCATAATCTTTGCAACTGTCATCCTTGGTCCCGCGTGTAGTCCGCAAATGCCTTTGTGAATTTCTCTGATCAAGTAATTTGCATCTTCTGCGTCTACACAACGTAATAACGGACCAAGAAATGACTTCCGGTACAAGATACCGTCAGTCAACTGGTAATTCAGAGCTTTGTGCTTAATCTTCCGAGCCTCGGCCTTTCCTGCTGGAAGCGCTCCGGAAGATAAGTAAGCTATAATAGGTGACATCCAAGACTCAACACCAGTTTGAATTACCAGGACTTGATTTTGTTAAACGGATGGATGGTCTAGAACTTCTACACGAATATCTTTGGCAAAATGCTCAAAATTCGTTGAAGCTAGCTTGCTAAGAGCGTCCGCCGATTTGTTCTCGCTCCTCTTAATGTGAACAATATTGAAGGAGGAAAATTGGCGAATCAAGACCTTTGCTTGTGACAAATAAGAAGCCATGACATCGTTTTTCGCTTCGTATGTTCCGTTTATTTGTCCCGTAATTAGCATAGAATCCACCCGAGCCTCCAAATGTTTCACCCCCAGCTTTTTCGCTATCCGCAGTCCTGCCAGGAAGGCTTCGTACTCCGCCTCATTGTTGGTACTTTTAAAGTCCAACTTGATGGCGTACGTAAATTCATGCCCCTAGGGGTTGACTAGCCTTAAACCTGCACCTAACCCTTCACTGCTGGAAGCTCCATCCGTGAACAATAACCACACTTGCCCTTGTTCCGGAGGAGCTTGGGGTTGTTGTTTGATTAAGCATTCTTGCTATTTGTACTGCGGAACTTCCGTAACGAAGTCCGCAAGTACCTGCCCTTTGATCGCTGGTCTCGGCTTATATTCGATCGAGTGTTCGCCCAATTCGATAGCCCACTTTGCCAGTCTTCCGGACAGCTCGGGTTTACTCAATACGTTCTTGAGTTTGTACCCGGTTAATACATTGATGGGGTGGCCCTGTAAATATCTGCGGAGACGTCTGGCGGCATATACCAATGCCAAAACCAACTTTTCAAACATCGAATATCTTGTTTCCGGGTCCGATAACGTTCTACTGACGTAATAGATTGGAGTATGGTAATGTCCAAGGCAGATAAATACAATGTCAGAGGTTCACCCGCGTATGGTGCTGTTAGAGTAGGAAGCTCCATTAAGCATTTCTTAACTTCTAAAAATGCTTTTTCAGCTTCTGCGGTCCACTTGAAATGTGCCTTTTTGAGGCAGTTTCTAAGTGTTTACACGAATGGATGAGACTTGACCGCGTGGTTTGCTAAGAATCGGTTTAACGCCACAAGTCTTCCATTAAGTGTTTGAACCTTCTTGATGGAAGAGGGTGAAGGCATACGGGCTATAGCCTGGACTATATCAGGGTTGGCTTTGAAGCCCGCGCCTGTTACTATGACTCCGAGGAATTTACCTTCTTCTATGCCAAATGAACACTTGGCCGGATTCAATTTCATGTTGATGCTTATTAGTGTTTCAAAGGTCTCTTCAATATCTCGTAACATCTGATCTTCTTCAATGCTTTTGATTACCAAATCGTCTATATAGACTTCGAGATTCCGACTTATTTGACTTTTGAAATCCTGATCCATCAGTCGTTGATATGTGGCCCCTGCGTTCTTTAATCCAAAATGCATCATTCTGTAATAGAATGTTCCTTGGTCAGTGCGGAACGTTGTCTTGTCCTCGTCACCAGCTGTTATATGAATCTGGTGGTACCCTTTGTAGGCATCGAGGAAGCACTTGAATATAAATGGGGCCACAACATCTACTTTTAAGTCGATCTCCGGAAGCGGGTAACAATCTTTCGGACATGCCTTGTTTAAGTCTTTATAATCTATGCACATCCTCCGTGTTCCGTTGCTTTGACAATCACTGGGTTAGCCACCCATGTTTGGTACTTAATTTCTCGTATGATCCCAGCATGAAGAAGGTATTGTACTTGCTCATTCATAGCCTTCGTTTGTTCTGGACCCATCTTTCATTTCTTTTGTACAATTGGGGTGATTAACGGATTCACCCTTAACTTGTGTTCCGAAATGCTCCGCGGGACACCGGTCATGTCCGCGGGTTGCCAAGCAAAAACGTCAATGTTCTTGGTCAACAGTTGCTTTAAAAAGGTTCTCACTATCTCCGAGATAGCGGGTCCTATTGTAATTGTCTGGTCTGGAAACTTCTTATTCAAAACCCATTTCTCGGGCTCAGTCCTCTGAGCCTGTCTTGAAACCTTGCTTGGTCTTGAACTTTCAGTTGTAAAACAATGTCGGTTTACATGAATTATAGCCACACCAGTGCGAGTTGGAACTCCTACTGCACCATGTGCTGTGGACGGGTGGGCATTGAAGTCTCCGATCGCCTCTTGTCCCAGAATGATGTTATGTTTAGAAGTTGCTGGTAGAACCAAAAATTCAACTTCCTCTGTTCTTGAATGTGTCCCGTCACTTAGTGTTACCGGGAATGATATCACCCCGCGCGGGTGCATTATTACTCCCCCGAAACCAGAGACGGGAGCATGGATTGGCTGTAATCTTTCCTTGTCTTCTTCGTCTAACTGCTCGAAGCATTGTTCATACATGATATCGGGTGTACTGCCTGTATTAAAGAACACATACTGTGACGGGTAGTGACAGAATTCGGCAGTAATAATCAACGGGTTTTTGTTACACGGACCACCTTTTACCCGAGGAAAAATCACTGGCTCGCTTTTCCATTCTTCCTCCAAACAATTCCTTCGTTTCCCTTTACCCGAATGTCCTCTTTAAATCATGTGGACATTCAAATCTTTGATTTGTTTTTTAGCCGGGCCTTGGTTATCTCTTGCGGGAAGCTTGCTGGTTCCTGCGCGTGCGCCTTTAACCAGATGTTCGAGTTTACCATTCTTAACAGCTGCTTCAATTTCATTTCTGAGGGCCACACACTCATTCGTGTTATGTCCAACATCGTTATGGTATGAGCAGTGTTTTCTGGTATCAAGGAATGACTTCCTTGGTATTGGTTGAGGCTTCCGGAAAGTCAAATTCTCCGTAGTGAGAATTTCTGAGGGAGTTTTTGATAGTTGGGTCCAACTGTTAGTGGAACGAGTTGAAAAATTGCGTTTACCCTTGTTGCCGATCAAAGACCGTGCATCAAACGGCTTATGTGCTTCCGCACTTGGCTGAAGTCTTGACCATATTGGTCCCTTAGCCTGCCTGTTAGGCCTTGGAGTTTGGAACTCAATCTTTGGTGATTGTTTTTGACTGCTGGAACTTAGAGTTTTCTCAGGTCTTGCAAACAACTTTGATGCCTTCATGATTTCATCCCATGACTCGGGCATTCCGTCTCTTCCCGTTAGAGTACGGATTAAGGCATCACTATGGACGTTCTTACAAAATGCTCCTCGCAGCATATCTTCGCTCACCCCTCCAATGTTAAGGCTCTCGTTAGTAAAACGAGTAATGAAGTCTTCAATAGACTCATTATTTCGCCTTGTAACATCTAGTATTTCCGAAGGGTCACGAGTATGTTTCTTTTGTTGACTAAAATGCTGAGAGAATTTTTCTACAAAGTCTTTCCAACTTGTAATCTTTCCACATGGAAATTTTTCAAACCACTCCCGTGCTGCCCCGGTGAATGTTAGTGCGAATATGTGACACCAATATGGGAGAGTCCAACCACTGACTCCTCCTACTTCTTCAAACCTTAACAGATGATCATTAGGGTCAGTCATTCCCTTATATGTTCCAACGGATGTTGGAATCTTTGCATTAATCGGGAATGGATCTGTCACGATGCTCGAATGAATTTTGATTTTTCTGCGAATGACTCCGGGCGATATGGTTTGGAAAAATCGTATTCAGCATTGCAATGATATTCCGCATGGCGGACAACTGGGCGTGGATAGCTAGCCTCTCCGTAAGAAGGAAGACAACTATCTCCGCTGTAAAAACTTCCATCCGGTCGATAAGATGAGTCGTACCCGTCCAGTTCTTCCTCATAGGATGGTATTCGCATATCTATGCGGGGACGATGGCATAACCTTCGGGTTTCACTCATGTTCCGTTCCGGTGGGAAACTGTACTGGATGTGGCTTCCCCTTATGGGAGGAGAAATTGATCTCCTGGGAGGCTCATCATACGTCAGGGTACGGCCGTGGAAACGCTCATTCCGGACCCGACGTTCATATTCCGCTTTCAAACTTTCTTGTTGGACACGAAGCCACTCGTCCGGAGACAAAGTTTCTTCAGTCCTGAAGTTATGACGGTGAGCTCTTCTTGGATTGGAGTCACCAGAATCTTCTTCCAAACCTAACTCCAATTGAGTTCGGTGGACTTCTCTTGCAACACGTTCTAGATTTCTCAAGTTAGAACCACCTGGAGCTGTGACATGCCCCAAGTCGGTAATTGGTGTAACCACGTTATCAGTGTTCACCGGAGTGACACTTTCTTTTTGAGCAAACAACCCCCGAGCTGTTGAACCACCCAAGGTAAAACCTCCGGGGTTCATAGCATCAATTCGTGTAGCTGGAGGCGTATTTCGAGTAAACACAGATGTTGCTCCTTCAAGTGTTTTAAGTTTGAGATCACGTGGAGGATGTGTTTGATTATTCGTCGGCCCTTTAGGTAACTGAGTCATATCGTAAAGAGAACGGAAAATTTTTTTGTTGCTCTAACAAAAGCACGGATGGCGCCAATGAAGAAACACGGATCTACTCCCCACTAATGGGTCTTAGATCCGATGGGTCCTCGGGGTAGGATATGGTTATCTGTCAATACGATATGAACACAACTCCCAAAGTATTGTGACGTGAACCCTGCAAAACAGAACACCGTGAGCTCGTTACGGGAAGGATGAGGTGGGGGGTCTTCCCATAACCACCCTCCGACGTTAGAATAAGTACAGTTCTGATGAGAAGATAAAGTACTTAAGTAAATTGAGAGAGTACCATGATTGTGAATGAATACCTCATGATGATTGAGAGGGTATTTATAGCCGAAGGGTATGGGAAGATGATTGGGCCAGCTGTCCCTTTGGAAGATGCTCTTCTAACTGCCTGGGCACGTGTCCTCATATTACTGGTCCGGCTCATACGTTGCATGTGCATGTATAACAACCTGGACACGTGTCCTCTTATGATAGGACGACGAACAACCCTGGCCATGTGCATGGTTATAACAACCTGGACAGGTGTCCTTCAATAATTGGTTGATATATCACGTATTACTTAAGAGAGCATCTTGGTAAATCTTCCAGGGTGTTATCACATACTAACAGCTGTCCCGGGGCATTGCCTCGTAACTGTTTACGCGGACGAGCTTTCTGTCCTGCGGATAACTTATGAGGGTGCCAGGATGTTTCCGCATGCCTTGTGAGGATGTTTCTTCTGCCCCTGGTTATGCGGATGACTTGGATGCCCCGCGGGTGCCTTATGCGGGACTTCTGGTTAACCCGCGGGTGTCACTTATGGATATTTGGGTCTTTTTGGTACCCTACCTCTATACTTCTGTTGAAAACAAAACCCATATGGAATTTAGCCTGCAAACTATACTTCCAAATTACTGAACTTAGCCCAGGTTATAAGATACAGATAATTAAATATATATAACAAATATCATATATGAAAACAATTACATGTTATCGTGAAATTGTCAGGTCCTGTCCGGTTTTATTAGGCCAGTTTTCGGCATGAACCGTAAACCAAACCGTTCGTTACGGTTTGAAAACTTTGAATCCAACCGTGAAACCGAATCGATGACCGCTCTTAGTGGTTTCACGGTTTGAAACCGAACCATGAACACCCCTAACTCAAATCATCCATTAGATAACATAAAAGTATACACATTTGCAGGTATAAGCAACAAGAGAAGGTCCAAATGTCCAGACTAACAATCCGCCCAAAACAAAGGACCCACTTATAAGTTTCAAGATTGGAATCTCTATGAAGTAAACATCTTTTGTATGTGCAATATTCAAAATTTGTAATATTAATGTAGATATAATGACCTAGAGCTTTTTTAACAACAGCTAACGAATTCTACTACTATGAAAATCTATAATTGGAATTAAACTATAGAAAACACATAACTTAGCCTCGGCGCAGCACGCCTGGGCATCTACTAGTGTTATATAACCTAAACTCATGGGTTGGCTGCAGTTATGGGCTGTTCTCTGGACTATATAACTTCTTGTGATTTGTGATGAATATCATTACCTTAAAGTCATGCACATACGCGTAGTAATTCGCTTATTGATTATAACCAACTATACAACTAATCTATTGTTTCTAAGGTTAATCTGTTAATTCAATTAGAACAACATCAATTCAACATTTAACTCAATTCCTAAACTTCAATTGAGAATTGAAGGCAAATAAGATTTGGAGTTTTGAAAATATAATAGATGAATGACTGAAACTAGGGGTGTACACAGACCGGACAGACACGGACGAGACCTTGTCCGTGTCCGTTCGTTAAGCTTTTGACGGACAAACGGACGGTTCACGAACACTCTACCGAACGAAAATTCATGTATGTGTCCGTCCATTAAGAAATTGAGTTTGTCTGTGTCCGCCCGTTAATATTGTAAACGGACACTAATGGACAAATGGACACAAATGGACATTAATGGCCAAGCGTACACTAATCGACTATAATGGATAAAAAACACATGAACATTAATGGAAACTAATGAACATTAATGGACATACAAACATATGAACAATAATGGACTCTAATGGATAGAAACACTAATATTGTCATTAACGACAAACAAACATAAACAAACCTAGCAGTACGGATGTTACCGGACGTTCACGGACACTATCGAACGGACCTGGCCTTTGTCCGTGTTCGTCCATTAAGCTTACCGAAAGAAAATTTTTTTTCCATGTCCGGTTCATTTATTAAACGGACAAACACAAACGAACTTTTTGCCAAACAGACGACCGGACGTTAATCGGACGTCAAGTTCGCTTACAGCCCTAACTGAAACTCTAAAAGGTAAATAATAAAGGAAATAAAAATCTATCTCTTATAATAAAAGACTGCTACTTTTGCCACTTGTCAATCTCATAGCCCTTCTCACAATTTTTTCAAACAATTTCAATGTATGGTCATTTATCTTTTAAGTCATTTCAATATATGAATTCAATTTTTAATTAAATATAAAGCCTGACCGATTCATTCATTAACATTAATGGTGAAATATGAAAATATCAAAATTGAAGTTGCAAGTGTGTTAGAATAAAATTTTAAAGTCACGGGTAATTGCAAATTAAAGAAAATAAAGGTGCATCATTATTGAAGAATTGGGATTTGTATGGTAAACTACAAATTGTTTTTAAAGTGGGATTCGACAACAGTGCAAAACTTTTTATATAAGATTGGTTTCAAATTTGGTATTAAAATTTTCTCATATACATTTGAACAAAGGAAAATGTGTGTTTTCTTAATTTTTCCCAAAAATTTTATATAAATATTGCAAACATGAAGAATACTTATTATATATATATATTTTGGTGCTTAGCATTAAATCATTGAAATTGAATATTATAATTATAATTCATAAGTATCACTATTTACTATATGAACTATCTGTCATTTATTTATATGACTTTTTTGTGTAATATAAAGGGTTTTAGCAATAAGAAGATCAATATTTAGTTTTCAATATTTATTCCATAACTCAGACCAAAATGCTTCAGAAATATATATATATTTGTGACTTGATTTATACTTTTTTACACATTTAAATATATTTGGGTAATTATAATTATGTAATTTTAATGTAAACTGTAATTGTATTAACAATATATGATCATTTTTCTTGACAATATATCACTTAATGATTAAAGTTTAAATTTTTTATTAATTACCCGTGTAATACACGGGCCTCAAACTAGTAACTTATAAACGATCCTGTAAGAATAAATAAATCTATCTTAAATATATATAAACGAAAGCTCACTAAATTCTCTCAAGCCACCAGATTGTTTTATTCTTAAATGAAGGCTTCTCATGCATTTGACCAGAATTCATGGGTATGGGTATCACCAAATTCAGATAGTCCTTAAACGGGTTATAACATCTCATATTATATTAAAAATTAATCTTATCAAATATTTGATATGAAAATCTATAAAATAGAGATATACTAAAAATTAATATCTATTTAAAAAAGATATTATTCATAATTAAGAAACTATTTTATGGTAAAAATAAGTAAATAAATAAGCGGGTCATGGGTCTCATTAAACCCATATAGATTTTAAACAAGTATAACATCTCATTTATTTATGAAACTCTTTTATCACCAAATTCTAAGCATATTATTAACTTTCTTACAATAAATAAATATAAAATTTTAAAAATTATATAAATATTATAAATGAATAATGTAAAACAACATATGAAAATGTAAATAAATCACAATACATGTTGCGTGCAAAAAAAAAGTAAAACTATAAAACCAAGAATCTTAATCTTTTATATATATATATATATATATATATATATATATATATATAGGATTAGGTTCTTTTCAGAAGTTTTTTTAAAACAAGAAGTGCGAGAAATAAATCTAACCAATCACAATTTATCTTTTTTCTTTATGATTTATTTTATTTTAAGGGAATATTAGTAAAATATGAGTGTTATATTTTTGGTAAGTAGCAATAGCTTAGGAAAAGTTAAATATTATTTTTAAAATTTGTGATTTTAGTATTTATCGTCTTTTATTAATAGCCTACATCAAAATCCTAACTAGCCCGTTTTGTCAAAATTTCAATTAAACCCAAGTAATTCAATTGAATTATATGTAACAAACGTTTTGATCATAGAAAATCGAGTTCTTTTTATATTATTTGCATGTTTCAGTTCTTAAAAATCTACAACAAACCTAAATACCTCACATACATTGAAAATATGTTTCCTTTTCTTCTATATCCCAAAATTGGTGATCGATAACTTATAAACACTTTCATAATTAATCCCTACACAACAACTATTATACCTACATAACGAATAGCCATATACATAACAGTTAGAGGTGAAACGAGCCGAGCCAAGCCCGAGCTTCTCATTGCTCGAGCTCGACTCATTTGATAATTCTTAAGCTCGAGCTCAAGCTCGGCTCATTCAAGTTTATTTGTAAGGCTCGAGCTCGGCTTGAATTAGATCGCGTTATTTGAATCAAGCATAGTTCGAGCAAACTATTTGTACCATTATATTTGTAAGTTAATTATTACAATCTTTATTTTATCCTAATTATCTTTCAACCCTAATTGAATATTTATTAAGTCTTGTTGTACTAAAATTCAACCTAAAAGTATCATTATCCTTGGTACAATTAAGGCAATCTGCCCAGATACAGAATGGATTACATTGGGTGTAATACTTGTAGCCGTAAGCTCATGGAAAATAATGGTGAAGGTGGAAAGGAGTATGAATGCAAAACAGTAAGATGCAATGTTTTAGGCGTTATCCCTACACCTAGGTATTTATTCAATTCAAATTCAAATGTCTAATTAGTGCATTGTAAAAGTATATGTTTTATTTCAATTTACCTATTTATACACTTTTCTAGGTTCAAGATCAAAATAAGGGTGCAGGATTCCACTGAAGTTGTGTCGTTGACTCTTTTTGATAGAGATGTTAAAATGTTGACTAAGAAAACAGCTAAAGAATTGATTGATTCTCAAAATGAGGTTTGTTTACAAGTAAAATACTTTTTTAATTGTAACACTCATCTATATAAGAGATGGTAAGTTTAACAATGATTAATATTATATATGTTTCTTTGTCATCTAATTTTATTACAGAATAAGGTGGAAAATGGTGGATTCCCTGCTGAATTGGATTCTCTCTTAGAAAAGATATTCGCTTTTAATGTAGATGTTGCAGATTTCAACTTCAGAACAATGTCGAGGACTATGGTATAAACAAGCTTACTGATGACACCAATATTATCACAGAGTTACTATAAAGGCTTGATGTTCGTTTGGTAATAACATAATCTGAAATTTTTGTTTATTAAATTATATTTCATAATTATTTCTACTAACATATGCTGATATTCCATTTTTGTCTTATCAACAATCAGATTCTAATTCTTTAACGTTTGGAGCATCTATTTCTGAATTCCAGTCATCCGGTTCTGTTTCTGTTAAGGTATGGATATTTTTTTAATATATTAGTTCAAACTTATAAATATAGTTAACAGAAAGATGTGAAACATGATTGTGTATTCGCTCTTACTTTTTTAATAATAGCTTTCTGAATTTGGAGATAATCAAACTTCAAGTTCAAATGTTGAGGCTCGGGATTTGGCAACTGATACAAAAGGAACGTCAACGTCTTCTAACGATAAACTTAAAAGAAAACTGGTTCAAGTATTTGAAGTTGACGATGATGCTAGCATGTCGTCCACTAAGTTGAAGTCTAAGAATATCGAAGAGATGGGAACCACCAGTCAATCAGGCGAAGGAGCAGCCCTTTTAACTCCTAAAGTGGAGAAGGAATCTAAGTAAACATTTTCATTTATGTCGGTTTACACTTATGTTAAGCCTTTTTGAGATATTTGGATATTTTATGTTTGGTTTTTCTCTTTTGTTTTTTAAACGATTGTTTTTGAATGTTGGTTGAGATGAACAATTTATTTTTCTTTGGTTGAGTGATCATACTTAAGTTTTTATTTAACTTTATTAAAATTAATGTTTAGTTGTTGTAGGTCTGACTTTGAAAACATCATAAGTTTATATTAGTTTATTAACATGTTTTATATTTTTCTTGTATAAATTTAATCCAAAACAACATAAGTATAAAGTTTTATCCTACTATATTATATTTTATTTTATCTATACCATCATATGTTTAATATGCATTATATAACTTATCAGTTGACTATATTATAAACTAAATAAAAAAATATGTTTAACGTTCATAAATATTATAAAACCCTGGTGTGAAATTCCACTTTTTTTAAATAATTAATGTTACATTTTATTTGTGAAATTCTACTTTATCTAAATAGTTTTTGTTTTTCAACTTTTATAATTTTCTGATACAACTGTTTCGTTTTATTTTTTGTATTACAAATGTATAGTATATTTTTAAAAAGGTTTTTATAATAATAGACTAAATGTTACAATTAATAAAAATGTTATTTAATAATTATTTCTAACATGTATTCATCAAGCCTGGTGTGAAATTGTACTTTATTTAAATAATTAATGTTACATTTTATTTATAAAAATTTATTTATGTATAAAATAAATTTAAGACAACGTTTTTAATATAACTATAAATAGTTTATGTTTTTCAACTTTGTAATTTTCTGATACAACTTTTTCGTTTAAATTTTTTAGTATATATGTCTTTATCTGTTATTTTAATATCAAATTATATTTAAATATCTTAATTTGGGTTTGTTTTTTATTATTTCATAAATTAGGTTAAAGGAAATACCGACGTATATGAATTATTGAAAAAGACAAGCCTAATAATTTGGGATGAGGCACCGATGATTCATAAGCATGCATTTGAAGCGTTGGACAGGACTTTAAACGATGTTATGAATGGTGGTTCAGCCAATACTTCAAAAGCGGTATTTGGAGGTAAGGTTGTTGTTTTTTGCGGTGATTTTCGCCAAATTTTGCCTGTTGTAACCAACGATACAAGAAGTGAATGTGTCAATGCTTGCATCAATTCTTCTTATATCTGGTCAAAATGTAAAGTTCTTAAACTAACTAAGAACATGAGGCTTACAGTTGGATGTCGATCTTCAGACATTCAAAATATTACAGAGTTTGTTAATTGGCTATTAGACATAGGCCAAGGAAACGTTGGCGGTCCAAATGCTGGAGAGGCGGTTATTGATATTCCCGACGATCTTTTGATATTGAACTCAGTAGATCCGATGGGTGATTTAATAAGGTTTGTCTATCCTATTATATTAGATAGATTCAACGAACTTACTCACTTTCAGGATCGTGCACTGTTGGCACCTTTGAATGAGGTCGTTCAAGAAATTAATGAACGTATGTTAGACCACTTTCCTGGTGAAGAAGTAGAGTATCTAAGTTCCGACAGTTTAACTGAATGTGAAGACCTTTCTGAGGATTTTGATCCACAGTTGTACTCTCGTGATTTGTTAAATGGTTTAAAGATGTCAGGAATGCCTAATCATAGATTGGCCCATAAAGTTGGTGTTCCGATCATGCTATTAAGGAATATTAATCACAAAAAGGGTTTGTGCAATGGTACGCGCCTTCAAGTTGTTAGTCTCGGTAGGCGTGTAATTGAAGCAAAAGTTGTCTCTGGTACGAATATCGGATATCGCACTCTAATTAGTCGTGTAAGTCTTACACCAACTGATAAGAAACTTCCGTTCAGATTAAAAAGAAGACAGTTTCCTATATCTGTATGTTTTGCCATGACAATCAACAAGAGTCAAGGTCAATCATTGTCAAGAGTTGGATTGTATCTTAAAGATCCAGTATTTTCTCACGGTCAGCTTTATGTTGCTTTGTCACGAGTGAAGACTAGAGATGGTATTAAGTTAGTGATACTCGACAAAGAATCAAAGCTTATAAATAAAACAACAAATGTTGTTTACAAGGAGATTTTTGGAAACATAGAATGTTAATTGTTTAAATTTCTTATGTAATTAAATTTGGAATCTCATAATAAATGTAATGGTTATAATGTAATTTATTTTGTTCTATACTTTACAACATTTGTACTTAGCTTTTATTTTTTAATATTTTTTGGTATCCTATATTTAATTTTTTATTAAATTATAATTAATTTGTTATTTTTAATATTATACACAAATTTTCGGGATAAACCTGTTTGTATAAAATTCGTTTTATAACATATCTTTTGAATATTTACTTTTTAATTTAAATTATTTAAGATATTTATCATACTATCTAATTAAATATTATTAACTATAGGGTAACTATACATTATAATAACTAGATAGATTTCATGATTAATTTTCTTGGAACAATCAAACCGTCACTCTTATATCTATTTTATAATTTTCCATTTTAATCCTCTTCATCTTCTTCTTCTTTAACAATACTAAGTTTCTTAAGATAACTACACTCCGATAATGGCTACGATTATGAACTGGAGGTTTTGTAAACTATTCCGTAAGTATCAATTTGTATTTAGCGATTTAACAACGTTAGAAAAAGATAATATTGAATCAGTCATTTTGTTCGATAATCAGTTTAAACATCAAATACATCAGATCGGTCTTAGGAAGAATTTTCCATGTCAACAAGAAACAAATTTGATAAATGTTTTACATCATTTCTTTCAATATATTTATCAAGAGGGTTTACCTTATGAACATGTAAGGGAGTGGTTCTTTACCCTTATCAAAACAAGGTTGTTATCTGGTTTGAGAATGGAGAGTATAAGAATTTTAAGCCGAAACAACTATTGTCGTGTGATGATTTGGTGATGTTGAGAGAGCTTGATGTGTTAAAGTTAGCAAATGCAAGAAAAGAACTTGCGCATCTTGAGTTGGAAGCTGAAGTTAGTTCGAAGGTCAAATGGTTAGAAGAATGTTCTAACTATGAGAGTGATTATGAAGATTTTCCCGACAATTTTGAGTCTGATAACGAACATTAAGGTGAAATATAACTCTTTTCGTATTGTTGCTATATTTAATACAAGTAGTAGATGTTAAAAACCGGTTTACACTATCAAAGTTATTATGATTGTTATTCCGAAAGTTTGTTGTCCGATGAGGAAGTAGAAGGCAATATATTAATACTTTTCATTACATATTGTTCATAGATTTAATAAAAGAATTATATTGACAACATTTTTTAGACTTACTAACAATGATATTTATGAACTTAAGCTTTGTATTTTGTACATAACAACTTTGTAATGCTTAGATGTTATTAATTATTAAACATGTTGTTATGTTAAATTAATTTTAATGAATTTTTGTTTTGTTTTTAAACATTTTCAGGTGTTTAGGAATTTGAAGTTTGTGTTGATATAACTTTTGAAGATTTTGCTGATGTTTTAATATCAAGAACCTGTTTAGTGTTTTTGTTAATGTCTTTTGTTGGTATGGTTTAATTTAAGTTATTGTAAATTTGAATTTTGAATCTATAGACAATGTAATTTTATAATAGTTTTGTAACAAACTATCAACAACTATTATCTTAATTTGACCGTATATTTAAATTTATTATTTGTAGTGACATGTTCTTTCACCCGCGTGTCATGCGGGTCTTACCCTAGTTCTAAGTAAATCTCTACTCTCTAGATAACATTTTAGAGTAGAAAGAAGAGAAGTTTAATTCATAAAGAATGTATGAATTTAAATATCACCAACACGTTTAAGATTACTGTCGGTAAATAAAACGAGAACCTATTTGAAAGTAGTCCATGATGAATAACCTATTTGAACATTTCCGCTTTGAGATATAAAAAAGACACCCACAATCATCTTACGGAAGAAAAAAATGGTATGAGGGTTGGGTTTATTATTTTCTCTTAAATATAGAACGCATATCTTTAAATTCTAGACAGATGCCCGCGTGATGTAGCGGAAAATACAGACCTTGGTATTCACGTAGATTTATGGGTGTTTGTTGTTTTGTTTGTAACCGTGAAACCATTTATTGTTATAACTAGATTCATAGTTCTTGTTTTAAACTCAATTTAATATCGAAGTACAAACGAAAACGAAACCTAACCATTGTTAATGGTTTGGTTTTGTTGGGTTTCAATTTCCAACGGTCTAGTTTGAGTTTTCGGTGACCAAAAACCGTTAATAATGGCTTGGCTCATAGTTTAATTTAAAACCATCAAAATTGGACGGCAAAATGCCTATACGTAAAATTTTATTTTATTTTTAACTGAAAAGAAACTATGACAATATCATACTCAAATTAAAGAGAATTGAATGCTCGTTTTTATGATGCAACTTTTTTAAAAAAATATTATCATACGAAAAAATTATGATCGTTTCAAATCGTGGAGGTAACTGGGTTAAAAATGAAATTATAAAGAATAAATTGTTAAAAGATAAATGACCAAATTTATAACTGTTCTTTAAATTTATAAAAGTTGAGGGTGCAAGGTTGTAACTATTTTGAAGAAAATTAAAAAACATGTGAGATTTAATGCTAGAATTACCATTTTACCCTCATTTTAGGTTTTATCTTGTGTTTAAACAATTGTAATTCTCTTAAAATCTATCGTCTTAATTTACTCACGACTCCTCTGTTATATATCTTCTAGATATAGGTAAGGTCAATTTTTATCGCTAGCAATTTACAAATTTATATTTTTCTTCTATAACTATTAATCAACTCATCAATCTTCTTAACCATATATGAAGCACTATATTATTTATTTAAAACTTATAAGCATAGGTAAGGTCAATTTTTAACACTAGCAATTTACAGATTTATGTGTTTCTTATTTAACCATTAATCAACTCATCAATCTTCTTAACCATATATATATGAAGCCGTACATTATATTATATGAATTCATTTACTATTTGATTGTGGATTAACTGCCAAATATATCTAAATAAAGATTAAGTAAATAGTTTTCTATATAAAGAAAACTAGGTATTATATTTCAGGTGATATGATTTTATACAAACTACAATTAATATGAGAAACGTACAAACCAAATAATTATACTAACACAATAATAATAATAATAATAATAATAATAATAATTACTCTACTAACATAACAGGTATAGCTTTTTAATATTTATTTAATTTTTCTTATAATACGCCCTATTTGAATCCACTTGAATTCAAATATTTTAATTTGGTTTTCAAATGCTAGCTTGAATTTGGATTCACTTTATAAAAAATGCATGTGATTCGAATAATACGACAACTGATTCGATTACCACTACTAAACGAAAATATGAATTGTTATATTTCTAAATTGTCATATTTACATATGGAAATCTTAATTGTTAAGCTAAGGTATAAGATGTCCAAGGCTTGATTAACATGTTGGATACCTTAAAAGATATGTTAAATAAAAATCAATATCATGTTTTTATTATATACCTTCAAATGAATTTAATTGATGCATGATGCAATGGATGTAGACAATGTACAATGTGAGGTAGCTATTGGCAAAACTTATTTAGATTAAATATAGATAAACTTATTTTGATTTCACACATGTGTTGTCCTTCTTTCATGTTAGGTATTACGTGTACGCGGCTGACCCGAAAGGAATCGGATAGGGTGACAGAAATCAACACAATACAACGGTATTTCTAATTGATTTCTAAAACGAATAATAATACGAGACGAATAAGCGCAGCAGCGGAATAAATGACAAAACCCAACACAAATCTGAACTAAATTAATAACCCAAGAAAAAACAAACAGAACCAGTGGCAGCAACGTACCGATCGAAACGGAGCAGCAGTTGAAGTTAGGAATGCGGCTATTAATTCTTCAATAGTAATATTAATTGTTGAAAAGGGGTTGGTGGCTTTGACTTTCTCACGGATCAATTAACTAATGTTGGCAGTAGGTGTATCGCAAAAACACACACACAGAACAATTATGATAATAATATAAAGCAGTAAATATGAACAAGGGATTTACGTGGTTCGGTCACGGTGTGTAACCTACGTCCACGGGCAACGAACAGGGTCTCTTCTTTTATTGAGGTGCTCAAGAAAATTACAAGATACAACATTGTTTATATAGGGAGGCTAACTAGGGTTTTATTTCTACCTCCATAAGTTACAAGAAATAATATAAAACGGGCCACTAAAGTTGAGTGGGTGGCCTGCCCATTCAACCCTTCTAGTCTTCAACTGCCCAACCCAAGACGGGCCGGGGCTACACCCGTATAGAACCCAACAATCTCCCACTTGGAGCCTTGGAACGTCTTCACTTGCTCCACCTGTAAACACACCAGTACCTGTAATCTTTTGTCTTTAATATAAACCATGTCTTCTACCTGTTCGTCGCCACCTCCTCAACACTATTCCTGGAGACTAACTGAAGCTACACATAGCTTCAGTTTGTCCAAGGTCACAACCTTGGTAAACATATCCGCCGGATTCCTGTCTCCCCTAATGTTGTCCAACCGAATAGTCCCATCACTGACTAAACCCCGAATGTAATGATAACGCATATGAATGTGCTTTGTTTTACCATGATACACAGGATTCTTGGCTAATTTCACAGCACTTTCATTATCGCAGTACAATGGATAATCTGTTTGTTCCCTGCTTAACTCCTCTAAGAAAGTCCTCAACCAAACAAGCTCTTTACTCGCTTCAGCAGCTGCCATATACTCAGCTTCTGTGGTTGAGAGTGCCACACTCTTTTGCAGTCTAGACTTCCAACAGATTGCAGTATCCCCCATAGTGAACACATATCCCGTAGTACTCTTATAAGTCTCCTTACATCTGCCCAAGTCAGCATCTGAAAACCCTTTAAGAATTGCATTCTTGCCTTTAAAGCATAACGCCATCTTTGAAGTTCCCTTTAGGTACCTAAGCAGCCACTTCACTGCTTCCCAATGTGCTTTCCCTGGATTTGACATGAATCTGCTAATAACTCCCACTGCGTGAGCGATGTCAGGTCTCGTGCATACCATTGCATACATAAGACTACCCACTGCAGATGCATAAGGAATCTTTGCATATCTGCCTTTTCTCCATCAGTACTAGGAGACTGATCCTTAGAAAGTTTAATATGACTACCCATAGGTGCACTTCGAGTAGCGGTTTTCTCATCGCTTATGTTAAACTTCTCTAAAATCTTCCATATGTATTTCTCCTGAGATAAAGTTAGAGAACTGTCCTTCTTGTTTCTGGTGATGCTCATGCCAAGAATTTGCTTGGCTGGACCTAAATCTTTCATTTCAAATTCTTCAGACATCTGTCGCTTCAACTTATTAATCTCTGACATGTCTGAACCGGCAATCAACATATCATCTACATACAACAGTAGAATGATATAAGAACTGGCGAATTTCTTGAGATAACAACAGTGGTCCATCTCACATCTTTTATATCCATTCCTGCCCATAAAATCATCAAACTTGATATACCACTGCCTGGGCGCCTGCTTCAACCCATAAAGACTCTTCTTTAACTTGCACACCATGCTTTCTTTACCAACTGTTTGAAACCCCTCTGGCTGTGCCATGTAGATATCCTCCTCAAGGTCACCATGCAGAAAAGTTGTCTTCACATCCAACTGCTCCAGATGTAAGTTTTCTGCAGCCACAATACTAAGCACCAGTCTGATTGTAGTTATTTTTACCACAGGGGAAAATATCTCATTATAATCAACCCCATGCTTTTGTTGGAACCCTTTCACTACCAATCGTGCTTTGTATCTCTTTGTATCATCACTTTCATCCTTGATCCTGAATACCCATCGGTTCTGAAGAGCTTTCTTCCCGGGCAGAAGCTTTGTAAGAACCCAAGTCTCGTTCTTGTTAAGTGAATCCATCTCTTCTCTCATCGCTTTCTCCCACTGAGACGAGTCTTTCAAGCTCATTACTTCAGAGTAACACTGTGGTTCACCATTCTCTGTCAGTAGAAGGTAATTAACAGAAGGAGAATATCTCTTAGGAGGTCTAATGGTTCTGGAAGACCTCCTAACCTCTAGCTGAGGTGTAATCATTTCTTGTTCTAGTGGAGACTGTTCAGTATTAGGCTCTGAACTCCCACTGTCAGAGAAATCCTCAAATTCATCTGCATTTTCTTCCAAAACCTCTTCTGATGTTTCGGAGCTCTGACTATCAACCTTCTCACTTGAATCTTCAAACTCTACATGTTCTTTATCAACTTCTTGTGTGAATGACTTTCTATCTTTGTAAAGTCTTGCTTCATTAAAAACCGGATCACGAGCCCGACATACCTTTCTGGCCTCTGGATCCCAAAGCCTATAGCCCATCTTTGCGTCTCCATAGCCTATAAAAGTACACTTCTTCGCCTTAGGGTCAAGCTTGTCCCTCTCAGTATCTTTTATCCCAATGTAAGCATTACAACCGAACACTTTAAGATGTTTGAATTTAACCTCTTTTCCACTCCATACTTCCTCTGGAAGTCTGAATCCAAGAGGAACTGACGGTCCTCTATTTATAAGATATGCAGCAGTGTTGACTGCATCTGCCCAGAAGGTCTTTGGAAGCCCTGCATTTAACCTCATTGCCCTAGCTCTTTCATTCAGTGTCCTATTAATTCTTTCGGCTACTCCATTATGCTGTGGCGTACCGGGAACGGTATTAATCATCTTTATGCCCCTCTCAGCACAGTAATTAACGAATTCTTTGCTGATGTACTCCCCACCATTATCAGACTTTAAACACTTCACTTTCAGATTCGTTTCCATCTCCACGGCTGCCCTCCATTTCTTAAAAATCTCAAATACCTCGAACTTGTTTTTGAGAAAATAGACCCATAGCTTCCGTGTAGCGTCATCAATGAAAGTAACGTAGTAGTTGGAGCCTCCTAATGATGATACTGGTGTTGGTCCATACACATCAGTATGAACGAGCTCAAGTTTCTTTGCTTTAAGTGTTTTTCCTGATTTTATGAAGGTGACCCGTTTCTTCTTGCCAAGCACACAAGGTTCACAGAACCCTGTATCAAGTTCCACCTTTTTCAAATCAGGGAATTTTCCTTTCTCTGCCAGTATCTTCAAACCTTTCTCACTCATGTGGCCGAGTCGTTGATGCCACAAACATGATGGACTCGGTCCACTAGCCACTGAATTCACCTCTCCCGCTG
This sequence comes from Bidens hawaiensis, assembly GCF_021521415.1. Taxonomy (NCBI): domain Eukaryota; kingdom Viridiplantae; phylum Streptophyta; class Magnoliopsida; order Asterales; family Asteraceae; genus Bidens; species Bidens hawaiensis. The sequence continues at coordinate 27,795 of NW_027498964.1, forward strand.
AGATTTCTGCCATGTACAACGTACCCTTTTTCTTCCCGCGAGCAATTACCAAGTTACCTTTTATGACCTTCCATTGCCCTCCTCTGAAAGTAACACTATAACCTTCAACATCAAGCTGCCCAATAGAAATCAGCATCTTCCTTAACCCAGGAATTATTCTGACATCTTTCAGAGTCCATGTAGTTCCTGAAGAAGTCTTCAAGTCGATATCCCCCATCCCGGTAATATTTAGAGCCTCATTATTCGCCAAACGGACTTTACCAAAGTTTCCTGTTCTAACATTCATTAGGCTCTTTGTGCTAAACGTGGCATGGAAAGACGCACCAGAGTCCATGATCCAATACTCAACTGTGTTCTCAACACAACAGACTAGGGCTTCATCATCTGAAACTTCATTTGTAGCAGCATTTACTTCCGAAGTAGATTTTACTTCCTTTCTCTGTTGAGGTGCTGGAGGGTTGGTACATTGACTTCTGAAATGCCCATTCTCCTGGCAATTCCAGCAGGTAATATCTTTTCTTGGTCTTGACTTGCTTCTTTTCTTAGATTTTGATCTACCCCTGTTGCCTCCTTTGTTCTTGATTCTCCCTCTACCTTCAGCACTTAGCAAAGTGCTTGATGATTCTCCATTATTCCTCCTTCTAGAATCTTCATTCAAAATCAGGTCACGAACTTTGTTGAAAGTCAAGGCATCCGAACCAACTGAACTGGTGACTGCAGTGATTGTTCCTAACCAGCTGTCAGGTAATGAAGACAAAAGTAGGCAAGCTTGCAATTCATCATCAATCTTGAACTTCACCGATGATAAACGTCTCAGGTGAGAATTGAAGGTGTATATGTGTTCGGTAACAGAACCTCCCTCTTTCATGCGTGTGTTTACCAACTCCCGGATTAGGAACACCTTATTTGCAGATGATGGCTTCTCATACATGTTTGACAACGCCTCCATGATTCCACGCGCTGTGGTTTCGTCTAAGATGTTGTACGCCACGTTCATAGACAAGGCAAGCCTAATTGTTGACTTCGCCTTCTTGTCAATAGCTTTCCACTCATCTGTAATCTTTTCTGGCGGTTCCTCCAAAGCCACATCTAGATCTTTCTGTATTAGCAAATCCGTGATTTGCATCTTCCACCATCCAAAGTTTTGTCCATCGAACTTCTCGATTTTCGTTTTACCCTCATCAGCCATAATACCGGAGATCAAAGAGTGAGAGCCAACACTGGCTCTGATACCACTTGTTAGGTATTACGTGTACGCGGCTGACCCGAAAGGAATCGGATAGGGTGACAGAAATCAACACAATACAACGGTATTTCTAATTGATTTCTAAAACGAATAATAATACGAGACGAATAAGCGCAGCAGCGGAATAAATGACAAAACCCAACACAAATCTGAACTAAATTAATAACCCAAGAAAAAACAAACAGAACCAGTGGCAGCAACGTACCGATCGAAACGGAGCAGCAGTTGAAGTTAGGAATGCGGCTATTAATTCTTCAATAGTAATATTAATTGTTGAAAAGGGGTTGGTGGCTTTGACTTTCTCACGGATCAATTAACTAATGTTGGCAGTAGTTGTATCGCAAAAACACACACACAGAACAATTATGATAATAATATAAAGCAGTAAATATGAACAAGGGATTTACGTGGTTCGGTCACGGTGTGTAACCTACGTCCACGGGCAACGAACAGGGTCTCTTCTTTTATTGAGGTGCTCAAGAAAATTACAAGATACAACATTGTTTATATAGGGAGGCTAACTAGGGTTTTATTTCTACCTCCATAAGTTACAAGAAATAATATAAAACGGGCCACTAAAGTTGAGTGGGTGGCCAGCCCATTCAACCCTTCTAGTCTTCAACTGCCCAACCCAAGACGGGCCGGGGCTACACCCGTATAGAACCCAACACTTTCATAACAAAGATAACTAGAAGAACGACTAGAGAAAACTTTCGCTACTTAAGTTTAAATCAAGAATACCGTAATTAACTTCAGTGAGAATGTTAATATTGGTTCTTTGCTAGTGGTATTAAATCACGGGTCCTATTCGGCCCGAATATATATTACCGACTAACTTTCTTGTTAGTTAAGAATAAATTGACACCCATTAATCTTGGTAGTAAATAGACAAGCACTTAGTCGTTACTTAAAACCACTTTGGTGGTGTGTTAACGAAGTACTTATTGTGGCCGCATGACCATGTTGTGTTGTAACAGCAACTTATTGTTGGCGCATTACTGGTCTAAACAATAGCTAATGCCTAAGCTAAGGAAGACTTGGTTACCATAGACAAAACAAAAGTTTGACATTCAATAAATGACACATCATCTTGATTATATGAGACATGAAACTAAAATATTATAAATTATGTCTTCGTTGATTAAATATCAAGGATTCAATGTTAGGATAGGGAGTACATGCACTCTTTCAAATCTATAGTTTCTTTATATATTTATAATATACTAGATCTAAAGATCAAAGTGAGGTTGTGTGCTTTTTAGTAGTGAGGTAAGTGATAAGTAATGTAGTTGACAAATGCAATAAAAGTAAAGGTTGACACAACAATTTAGTGAGTAAAAACCTTAGATCTTGGTGAGGATCATCTATTAACAATCTTGGGAAGGGAAATTATACTCTGCCTCAGTATATTAATGAAAATGATGATTACAGCTCGGGAAGTAGTTGAGAACGAAAGCCAGAATACAAGTATGAGTGATATGAATGCTGAGAGTGTGTCCTATAACGTTCTCTTTATCCCACGTGGAGTACAGCTGTTTCTCCGAGCTTCTATGTAGAAAAAGTCATTTAACCGTTGTAAACCGTTTTGAGTCTTGCGTAACCTACAAGCACAACATAAAGATAACAAACATAGTTAGTCAGTTCAGGATTCTGCCTCTAGCTAGGAATCCCAATTGCCAGGGTAACAACCAGGATCACTTAGGGATAAAATGACCCTAACAATGTAGATGATATCATACTTACCGCCTTAAGTCAAAATTTGTTAAATAATATCATCACAACTTTATCTCGCGAATTTGTCGTGTCCGATTTGAGAAGACCTAAACAATGGCATTTTTTAGCCATATCAGTCGCGATTTTTTTTTTCTTTCTCAAGAGTCCTATGCGGAGGAAATATTGGCACGTGCTAACATGACAGCATGTAAACCGGCCACCACACCAATTGAAACATCATTTAAACTAAGTGCCACCTTCGGTCCCCCGCCCCCCCCCACCCCCCCCACACACACACACACACACTCGGATCCTACCATATATTGTAGCCTCGCCAGTGCATTACAATGTCTCACATTTACGCGACCCGACATCTCATATGCCGTGCAACAAAGTTGCCTTTTCATCCACTCGCCTCGGGACCTCATTTTCACTTCCTCAAACGAGTCATTCAATACATTCGAGGTACTACGCCCTATGGCTTACACATTTCCCCTTCCAAGTCCACTTCACTAACTACTTACTCTAATGCGGACTAGGGATGATGTCCTGATTCTCGATGCTCGACGTCAGGATATTGTGTTTTCTAGGGTTCAAACTTCAAACCTTGTTTCTTGGTTCTCGAAACGACAAGCTACCATTAAAGATCAAGTGTCGAGGCCGAATACCGTGGCGTTGCAAATACGGTTGCTGAAACGAGTTGGTTCAATCTGCTTCTCGAACTATCTGTCCCAACTCACCAAGCCACTATCATCTACTGTGATAACCTATCAGTCGTGTACCTTTCTGAGAACCCAATTCAACATCACCGGACAAAACATGTTGAAATTGATATACAGTTTGTCCGTGATAAAGTTCGTGTCGGGGAAATTCGAGTGCTACACATACCGGCTGATTACCAATATGCCGACATTCATAAAAGGCTTGCCTCGTCCGCTATTTACAAGATTCAAGTCCAGTCTTTACGTTCATGACCCTACCACTAAGCCTGAGGGGTGTCTTAGTCAACTGCTATTCATGCACATGATTGCATATATTTAATATTATAATATTGTGTTGATTGTAATTATTATATTTCCTTTCTTAGCGAGAAGTTTGTTATTACTTGTGTATAGATACCTCTTTCACATGCGATGGAAGACACACGATTCATTTGAATCATAAAAGTTATTTGCAATGCTTTAAATTCAAAAAGGTTTAAGGAGTTATAAACGAGTCTAAAAATCTTCGTTGTATAAGTGATATATAAAATCAATGAGATTTTGAGGTGTTATTGTGATTTTATTTCGCTTATACATGATAATGATTAATATTATTGTCAAACTTAGGTTTTTTTTGTTCCATATGATTTTGGGCTGTATAATACGTAAGGATTCAAACACTGGGTAACGAATTAAACTGATATCAACAGACACACACGAGTATCGTTGATCATAACGATATTAAATAAGGGTTAACGTCGGTTGAATAACAACGAGAATACATTTCATTCATATTTTAAAAAATTTAAGTGCATTCACATTATTCAAATATATTACACATGTTAAAGTAAACACTATGTAAATTCACATGGAAAATTAAATAGGACATTCACGGTACATTTTGCATGTTGATAAATAGTTGCATGTTGATAAATGTGATACCCAAATAAGAACGTCTCTATATGATTTTATGAAATCTAACACATGCATTTTGATATTAATATAAGATAAAAGAATTAAAGAAAAAAAATAATGTACTCAACACTAGCATACTTACACTACTGATATGATATGTAACTTACTCATTATGAAATCTAACATGTTAATTGTTTTTTTTCATATGTTAATATACATTTACTAAACGAATTTTAAAAGTAAATGAGTTTTAGCTTTTAAGCCTAGCTAGATGTGTGCTTGAATTGATAGGTATATGCATAGTTTGGCTTTTCATTAAGAGTTCACTTGGAACGAATTTAGGGTTTCTACAGCGAATTTAGGGTTTCTACAGGTTCGATGTTGGAATCACCCAGCTTGTTTAGATTGCCGGTTAGTTTTGAATCGTTGGCTTCCCGCCCTATAAGCTGTCGGCCTTGCATCACCTGGCTTTAATGGACGGAGGGAAAATGAAGAGTTACTAATCAATTTCATAACATTAACAAGGGTATTTTTGGTTATAATATGAAACTTTACTTGTGAAGGTGATATATGTAATTTAGGTTTTTGAGCTGGGGTGTAATTCGCTCTTTTATTAAAACCCATTTTTAAATGATTGTTGCCCACATAAACTAGGATGTAGATATAAAAAGTCGGGAATCAAAAGACACCAGTAACAACCAACATAACCATTTTTCTAAAGCTTAAAATTAACTTCCTTACTCCATTCTAAAACTTAAAACAACCAACATAACCAACAGTAACACCCCAAATGAGAAACAACGTACCCCAATAGTCAACATACACACCCTAAATCAGAACCAACACACACCAACAGTCAACATAAAACCAACAAACCTCAACAGACGACACACACCAGTTTCCTCACAACAAAACGACTACACTGGAAACTCGAACTGAAGCTTCCTTATCTCCTCCAGTGCCTTCTTGATACGCTCAACCCTATTATTCAGATTTGTCTCATCAGCAAGAAAATTAGGGCTTGTTGGTAACTCACTCTTGGCTTCGGCACCATTCGACATATGTTTCGTTTTAAACCCACTCATGGCATCCACAGAGGCCATCTCCCGAAGAGAATCCAGCAAGTGCATCCCCCAATAATCCCCGCATCTTTCAATTATGCAATCCCAGTAGGCGAGCAGGATTTGCTTAAGCTCCAATGCCTTATCCAACTCTTCACAGGAATACCTTACAAAATGATCCACATTAAACTCCTGGTCACCTAGTTTTGCCTTAGTTATCTTATCGCTCTTATCAAACTCAAACTTAAGATCAACCTTTTTAACTTTCTCATCAAAATCACAAGTGCATGTAAAAACAGAACGCGTTTCAAGGTCAAACAACTTCTGTAACTTCTCTTTGAACTTCTTTTCCAATTCTTTAATCAAAAGTTCCCAAGGGTTTTTAGATACTGATGAATGTGGGCATATTGTTTTGAGTTGTCAGTAAGCAATCTACTGAAAACCTACTCAATGTAGGTCATCACACGATAAACTGAAGTTTGGATGACACCGCGGGCATAACGAAATTGTTCTTCAACAAGTGACTTCAATATAAGTGATGGAACAAAAGATGTTGGCTTTGGCACAGCCCTGTTAAGCAAGAGCTCAAGTTCATTATACAAAAACGGTTGTGACTTGTTAACTTGCATTTCTTTCATACTTCTCTTAAACACCTTAATTCTTGAAAGAACATCAAAGGCTACATGCATCTCTGTTTCATCTCTATATCTCCCATACTCATCGGCCTCATAAAGGCCTCTCAAATTGCTTAATGCCTTCTCAAACACAGTTGCTATCGTAGGCATAGCTTCACCAACAGAACCAAACTTCTTATAACCATTGCAACTCGGATTCAATTTATAAAACGACAAGCGAGCTAGGGTGAAAGAGAACGGATAGCATTGCAAGCACTTGGTTTTTGGATATTGAACCAAAACCAACCTTGTCAA
>NW_027498965.1:0-100392 GCF_021521415.1 Bidens hawaiensis
TTGCAAAGAAAAGTTAAATTCTACTGCCTCTGTTGTATTAAAGCATTGACTCATTTCGCTATTGCCTTGGATTAATTCAACTATGGCTTATACAGCTAAGTTGACCATCTCTAACCATCTTGATACTTTTTTTTTCACATCATCTGTTTCATAGTTCATGGGTCGATAAGTTGAGTATGTTTGATTGAACAACTAATGTATTTATAAACATAATTAATTGATTTATTATACATGTGAATTGTGCTAAAAAGTAGAATCTATCTTAGGTCTTATAGTGAATTGGTAAATTGTCATTAGATTTTAAACAAATGAAATGCCACTCAAAGTATAATTATAACTTTTTTTTAACTTACGTTGTTATTTTATATTTGAGTAGGAACATACATACATACATACATAATTTTCTTAAATATATTTCATGTTTTTATTAGTATTATCAACTTTCATAGTTGATGAAAAACTAGAGTCTATTATGTATAGGAGATTATTTTGAAGAAAATAAAAAGGAGAACTGGACAATTAGAAGAGGAACAATTGGAACAACGGGTTAAGAAGTTAAACAAAGTGATATTTTTGTATTTGAGATATGAATTTTAGCATTTTAATTTTTCAGCCTGTGTAACACACGGGTTTTTAACCTAGTATGTTTATAAGTACAAAACCGTATTAGTTATTAACTTTCACTATTTATATCTATTATATACAAGTATTCATTAATTGCAAGACTTTAGGGTTTCAAGCTTTCACCAAGAACATGTTACATGTAAGAGTGTGAATTTCTAATACGACATGAACCTGTCTTCAAACTTGTGGATTTGAATTTTCAGTTTAAACTGATTCAACTTATATAGTTTCTGGTCAAACCTGTGAACATGTTTAGCAAAATAGGCGATGCCTGTGTCAGCTAGATGAATTTGTCGGATGAGTTTTTATTTATTAAGGATAAAAAAGTGATATCGATTACTTGCTTTTGCAATCACAAATAAAAAATGAAATAACCAATTCTTATTTGATGTAAACATAACAAGTAATATTTTGATGATTAATTATTTAACGAAGCCTATAAACAGAAACTATACTATCATAATAACTTTTAATGTGTATCAATGTTTATAATTATAAATAAAAAATAATAAAAACAATAAATCAAAAGCTATAATCGGGTCCCACAGTTTTTACCTTTTACATTTTTTACTTTACCTTTCCCAATTTTATTTATACAATCATGCATAAACCTTAAAAACATCATTGATGTAGACACACATCACACTCACCTGATCATTGCAATCCTCTACTCCGCCTCTCACCATCAAGTAACTTACTCGTTTTCTGCCTCCGCATTGTAACACAGTCGACGATCGCGGCATCACCGCCACCCTCTTATCTTGCTAGCTTGTCAATGATAGCCATGATCTTTTTCCTTCGGGTTCAAATTTTTTTTGAGAAACGAATGACCCATTTTTTCTATTCGGTTTTCTTTTTGGTCCAGTTAAACGGTTCAGGTCAAGTCATGTAATGTAATAAAAATATTATGCCAATCGATATTAATAGTCAATAATATGAATTCATTAAAGTTGCCTTACACGGAGTTTCATTTTTTAATATATATCCGTTACATCATATTGAAATGTTTCTAAACAAATACCTGATGTACACCCGAAAAATACCATAAAAATATCCGAAAATACCCCTAAAAAATGCAACCTTTAAAAAAAATTCCAATTTATACCCGAAAAATATTCGGAAAACCCTGAAAAAACGGGTTTTCAATACCCAAAATTAGGGTATTCAAATACTCAGTTTTAGAATACCCGGTTCTATACCCGACCCGAACCCGATGCATAGGGTATGGTTTTTTGAGACAATGCCCGGACCGAACCCGACCCGGGTATTACCAATACCTGATTTTCAATGCCCGGTCATACCCGAACCCGATTCCATACCCAAACCCGGGTATTTGAAAAACCCGATTTGTGCACCTCTAATTCTATATATACTATGACAACTAATAGGCCGGCCCAATTATGAAGTTACTTGAAGTAAGTGATTCATATGTCCTTTATGTAAGGCTGTAAGCCCATATTAGATCGAGGCCCATTGATGAGCTTTATGTTAGAACGGGTTTTTGTTATCTACCGGACGGCCGGCTTTTTATATCTTTTCCAAAAGTTTATCCTGACTTTGTCCATTTCAAACACAGAATTCGAATATCGAAATAACTCAAGCATTGTATATGTGATTCGTACTTGACAAGTGGTTTCGGTGTTGGACCTTTTCAAGTCGGTTGAACTGGACCGTATTAGAGGCGACAAAGGCTTATATTGCAGGGGTTGATCAGAGCCCAGTTAACAAAATCTAATGAATTTAAACCAGTGAAACATATTACATACAAATAACATTTTAAAATACAAAAATGAAAAAAATAAGATGGAAATATATGCTCGATAATGAAATTACTTGTAATATCTCTTACAACTTTAGCAAGTTAAGTCATGAATCACGTTGTTAATTATTTTTGCTTTAAGTTTCATGGACTCACTTTAAAGAAAAATCATGACAAGTGACAATCACCTCTAATAATCTTTTTAGGATTTTATTTAAACTTTATAATAATCTTTGAATATATATTTCTAGGAGGGAAATCATATTTCGAATGGTTAGACCAAAACAAAAAAATTATTATGCCTGATTGCTTACATACTAACATAGATGTCATGTACATACAGTACGATTAAATTCATTCAAGTTTGTTTTAGTTAAGTTAGCATGTCAACGAAAGGACATAAACAAACAAGTTCATGTGTTCGTTTATGATTTCATATTTGTTTGGCTATAGTTAAACGCTATTGCGTATCCCAATAATCTTTGACTCAAAAGTGAATAAAACTCAATGCGAATTTAACTAATCAAGAGTGTTCGTCTACATGACATATTTGTCACATATGATATAGATAAACGTTTTATTTCGTTTCAACACTAAAGACATGTGATACACCATGAGCATTTTATATAATACGATGCACAAAATACTTATATAATCATTCATATTTCTCTTCTTCACTATTTCTGATTATCTTTTCCGCATTGCATACAAGTATATATCATTTCTAACATATTATCGGTTCTTAAAGAAACGTGTATTGTTATAGATTTGTACGTTTATACTATAGCACGTTATATATATCTATATATATACTATATATAATACATGAAATATGGGCAAATTAAGGCGCCCAATTTTTAAGTAATTTACAACTTTTATTACCTAAGGTACACCTTATATAGCATGTAAAATAAGGACAAACTTGTCAATTGGAAAATATGTCTTGAAATAGTTACAATATTGCCCACTCAACTTTATTCAACTTTTATAAATTTAAAAAATAGTTACAACTTTGGACCTTAATCTTTACCCATATATTTCTTTTAATTTAGTTGTAAACTAACTTCCCATCAATGATTTTCCAACTGTCACAATTTTTTCATACGTTAATATTTTTTAAAAAAATTGCATGATAAAATGAGCATTTTTATTATCTTTAATTTGGGTATAGTATTGCTATAATTTTTCAAACAAAAAAAATTAACATTTTACGTACTGGTTTTCACAATTCGGTTTTAACAGTTTCTAAGTTATACCGTGAGCGAAACCGTTCGTTCGATTTTTTGTTATTGAGAACCGAAACTCAACTTTTGAAATTTTAAACTAAATCGTTACTAATGGTTTGGTTTCACGCATTGAACTTCAATAATAAATTTACCGTCCGGTCCGCTCTGATTTTATCTCTGCCGATTCAGATTACTATGATTTTTGTTACGCGCACGAACCCGTTTAGTATGAGTTAAAGTGTGTCAAAAGCAATATAGTTAAATATATAATTGGCATAACATTATTTGACATCAACTGACATTAGTGGACAATATTGCCACAAGGATGAAATAAAAACCCAAAGCACGTCTCCAACAATTCATCGCCGTCGTCTTCCGCCGGACCCCACACCGCACGATAAGATACAAACCGCTCGTGAAAGCCACACTGACCAATATAACCCAATTCAATTCCCCCTTTCGTTACACCATCAACAACAATTTCTAAATATCTCAATTAGGGTTTGATAATAATAATATGTTCAGTACTAGCGGAGGTGGAGGAACCTTCTACTGGCTCAGAAACGATGAAGATACGAAAGGAATCGTTGTGGTTTTTGCCTGGGGTTCAATTCAATTGAAGGATTATGTGAATCTTTATTCGTCTTGTGGGTGGAATTCTCTCGTTGTTGTTGCCGATTTTTTCAATCCGTAAGCTCATCTCTACTACTCAATTTTGATTCAGTTTTACACCTTTTAGTATTTAGATTCTGTGTGGGATAATATTCTATTCTAAATGTTAAAGCTATAATAATAATAATAATGATAATGATAATGATAATGATAATGATAATGATAATAATAATAAAGTAATTCGCCTTTTACAATTTGGGGCTTTTGATTATTTTGTGTGTTGTACATTTATTAATGGGGTTTGATTTGTGGCTTGTTTGAGTTAAAAGTGCTTTATTTTATGTTACCATTTCTGTTATTGGTTTAGGATAGATATACATGATTCACCATTATAATACAGATTTTGAGATCAAGTTTCTGTTATGTGGATTTTCTAGTTTCCTAATCCAATTATTATTGCGTAGGTTTTTTCCCGAGAAAGCCACATCACTTGCATTTTCCATCCTCAATGAACTTTTACAGGTACACTTTTTTTAATTTATTTTTTTCTTAAGGGGAATGGAGCGTCCTCTCGGAAATCCTCCCCTAAACCAACCGTCATTCTCATCGCAAACCGAAGGAACCCGCTCATATCCATCAATAGGCGGCAGTGTTACAACCTACACATAGATTTTAATAATTGCAAACTTAATCCAAACATTTGTTAGAGGGTTGCAAGTTTAGTACCCACCTTTAATCTCAATTCGTTTTCAACAGAATAGTGATGTCATGTGCCATTCATGCGAGAGTAATTTTGTGTGTCGTTCAAAACTAATTGGGATTAATGTTGGGGCAGCGTTCGACCCTCTAACAAATGTTTAGTGTTTAGACTTAGTTTGCAAATTTTAAAATCTAGGGACCAAACTTGTAATATGGGCAAACCACATGGACTATTTATGCAATTTTCTCTAACTTTTATATGTTTATTAACTAAGCCCAGTTTTGTAAAAATCGCTAGTCGGTAGTCGGGCGGTGGGGTGGGGACTAGCGATTAATCGGGATTAGTCGAGATTAATCAGATCGAACTTTAATGTACAATTTTCAGTTTTATATATACATGCACACAATTTTATATGTAGTTTTCAGTTTTATACATACACAAACATATTTTGGTTGGAATCTCGCTTGAAACCGGGGTTTTGCTGAAATCTTCTGGGGAAAACGGCCGATTTTGGTCGGAATCTCACCGGAAACCGTTGTTTTTGGTCGGAATCTTGCCGGAAGCCGCCAACTTTGGCCTGATTTGACCGGAAACCGCCGATTTTGGCCGGACTTTACCATTGACCGATTAATTGGCCAATTAGCCCGAAATTAATCAGTGAAGTGGGGACTAGCGATTAATCTGGGATTAATCGGTGACTAGTCGGGATTTTTGCAACATTGACTAAGCCTACCATGTTTTTGTGGGTGTAGGAGTTAAGGGCTAGACCATGCCCGTTAGTCCTTGCATCTTTTTCCGGTGGTTCGCAAGCTTGTATGTACAAGGTTTTACAACTGAGTTTTGTTAACCTTAAACAAACTAAATTTATTTATTTATAAGTTATATGATCACACGAGTAAATATTATTTCTACTTATGTTTCAGATTATTGAAGGCACATGTGAAGCACATCTTAATCTGGTATGTATGCACACCTCCAATTTATTACTTTTGACTATTTTCATTTTCTTATTTGTTTTTTTTTTGTGAAGGATGATAATCGTTTAATTATGGCGTGCATCTCTGGTCAAATGTATGACTCTGGTCCGATCAATGTGACCGGTGATTTGGGTGCCCGATTTGCCCTGAATTCCTCCATTCTCAATGTGCCCGGTTCATCAAAATTATTATCAATGGTTGCAAAAGGTGTCACGTCTGGTCTAGACGCCCTATTTCTAACCAGATTTGGGTCCCACCGCTCTGAATATTGGCAAACGCTTTATTCCTCAGTTGTAAGTTTTTTGCTTATTAAAATTTAAACACGTGTATTTCGTATCATTTATTGAAACACTGCTTCTTTTGTGATGTTAATTTGTAGGGTTTAGGGGCACCGTTTCTCGTGTTGTGTTCGGAAAATGACGATCTTGCCCCTTATCCGGTTATTTGCTCATTTGCTCAACAAGTGCAAGAGTTAGGGGGGCTTATTCGACTTTTTGGATGGAAGGATTCTCCTCATTTAGGTTAGTTTTGACTTTTGAACTCGTATGACTCATTACTAGGCATATTACAGACTCGTTTAGACTTGAGCTCGTTTATTGAACACTAATGGAGCATGTTCGTGTTCAACTCTAGCAAACAAACAGCCGAACATGGGCAGTAAAACAAACGGGGCTTTTTTGCTCGTGTTCGCTCATTAAGAAAATGAGCTTGTTTGTGTTCGTTTATTAACAATATAAACGAACATTTCACGAACGTAAACGAACACATTTGAACATATACGAACGAATATAAGTGTGCTAAAATCTCTTAAAAAGTAATGTGTTGGGCACTTGGGCCTGAACCTAAAAGTTTATTAAAACTAAACTAAGTGGTAGTTGGCCAAAAAATTTTAAATGAATATATTAACGAACAAACTTAAACAATTGTAAACTAGCGAACATATTTGAATGAACATAAACGAATTTAGATATACGACGAGGCTTGTGTTCATGTCCGTTTGTTTAAGTGTACAAAAATTTGTCCATGTTCGTTCGTCTATTATATAAGCGAACCTTCTGCCAAACGGTTCACAAACTGAACTGTGTGGACTGTTTCTAAAATTTACCCGTTTTGAGTTTTGTCTTATTTTTTGTTTTGTCATAGGCCACTACACGCACAATCCCATCCAATACAGGGCAGTTGTAACCGAGTTTCTTGACCAGTCAATTTCAATATTTGGCCAAAAAATTCAAAAACTTGGTGAAAGAACCGGTATGGAGGGAATGCACGATACAATATGTGAATTAATCTGTGATCTTCAAAAGGCAGCAGTTGATTCAAATCAAAGTTTTAGAAGAGTTGCAACTGGGCCAAATGATCACTTTTTCTTGCCAAGTTCAGTCGAGTCTCGGCCCACTAAAGAGTATGGTTCTTTACAAGATGAAGAAAATGAGCGGAAAACAATGGTCCATTTAGCAAGCCCACCAGGCCTGAGCCCGCATAGTGTTCTTGGTCAAGTGTTGTTTGATGTGTGTGTGTAAAAACATTGAAGGTTGGGATATTAAGTTTGAAAACAGAAAGAAGTTTGAAACCAAGAGTAAGCGGTCATGGCCTTTAAAGCGAATGAGACGGTCAAGATTGTGAAAGAGTGAATCTAAGGGTGAGTTTTTAACTTTGTATGATCATGTATATATTAATTTTGGAAGGAGCCGGCATGAAATGTACAGGTATGCGTGTTTAATGTAGAAAACTACTTATGACCTTTTCAGATATTTGAATGATACTATGTTATATACTTATATGACTTTTTCAAGTTTATATAGAAAACTACTTATGGATGTTTCTCTATATGTTGTAGTGGCATGTGCGTGCGAGTGAGCGTGCCAAATTTAAAACCGAAGTATAAATTTTGGTTAGTTATAGCATATCCGAGCCATGGATTAATTATTAGATTCAGTTATTTTTGTTCAGCTAATTCATTTATAGTTCGATTTATCTGGTTATTTGCACACCCCATCGAAGCTACTCTTCTTGCAAGTATATTCAATCTGGATACAATCACAATGAACTTACAAACTTTAAAAATATAATATAATTGAAAAAACATATTATTATAATCTTAAGTCCATTTCATAAGAAAAGTTTTAAGTATGCTAATTTAAAATGCCTACTTGCTTGTAGAGTACTTCATTTATATTGTACTAATCATTCATGAAGTACTACACATTTACACTCTAAAAATTCATGAAGTACTACACATTTACGCTCTAAAAGTCCTAAGAAGGCTTGTGAACTGAGCGGTAGAGATGTTCAAAACGGTTTGGGACTAGGAACCGGAACCGGTTCCTATATTCAAAACCCCTTTTGAAACCGGTTCTAGGCTCGAACCGGTTAGGGAACCGAACCGGTTCTCCCACCCTCGGACCCCTAACCTATGGAACCGGTTCTTACCGGTTCCTAAACCGGTTCCTGCACTGTAACCGGTTCCAACCGGTTACAGTGTAAAATTTTTTTTTTTTTTTTCGTTTTTGTTTGCGATTTGGATTCTAAACTACGATTCGTATTTGTATAGCATGAAAAATAAACAAAACAATTAACATAAAATTCATTTTATTTACTTTAAGAAGTTCAAAAAAAAAAAAGCTTACATGTTTTAAAATCTTCAAAAACAAACTAACAAAACATTAAACTTATAAATATAAAGTTGTGACATATTATTTCTAGAAAAGCCTTCTTGTTCGTCGTAATTATTGAGCGGCGACTTCTTCCTCGGAATTACTTGTAGAAATGCCTTCTTGTTCGTCGTGCACTCGAACATCAAGTGGTGTTTCATCTTCGAGAGTGGTTACGTGTTGAATACGATCGATTGAGTCCAAGTGATCCTTTAAGCAAATGCACATCTCCATCGACTCCGAATTTAGTCTTGTTCTTCTCACCGATATTACCCTGCCACTAAGAGAAAAAGCGGATTCCGAAGCTACCGTAGAAGCTTGGAGGGTTAGTAAATCACGGGCCATGGTGGCAAGAATCGGAAACTCGGTTTCCTTTACCTTCCACCAAGCCAAAACATCAAAAGTGCCATATTCCTCTTCGGATAAACCGGTAGAGTAATCATTTGCACTATACCTTCCTAGTTCGCTTGAAGGGGTGTTACCCCTTTGTTTTTTAGCCGTTACGTTGCGAACGGTGTTCATAAGGCTAATCATGGGATCTCGTACTCTAGCAGCACTTGAACTTGATGAAGACCCCCCCGGCATAGGCATGTGTAAGTTTGATCCATATTTATTTAAATAAAAGTCATACATAAATTTAAAATTCAAGTTAAAATAATTTTTTGCCTCTGTTGAAAAGTTTGGGTCAATTTCATGCATATCTAAGGCTGAAAAAATTTCGTCTATCACACATTCAACCCCCGTAACATTTAACATTGGGTTTAAAGCGGCGGCGCAAGTAAAAACCGGTGGCAATTCAAGAAAGTATTTTTTTAATTTAAACTTCATTGGTAATATGATGTTTGAAAACATTGGACTTTTATTTTCAAATTCTTTAAGATTGTTAACCATTAAAAATAACTCTGAAAGAACCAAGGGACTTGTCGGATAATACGTTCCCGATAGTTTCGTAGTTGATGTTTTAAAAACTTCAAGAAAAGTCGATAAGTCATTGATAATTTCCCATTTCTCATTTGAAAAGGGGATTGCCAAATCATTCTAGGCAAGACTAGAATGAAACATTTGTAAAGTTTCTCTTTGTTCCAAAGCACTTTGAAACATTATGCAAGTGGAATTCCATCGATGAGGTACATCCCAATTAGCTCCCAAAGCTCTTCTTCCCGTATCTTTACAAAATTTTCTATAATCCATTTGTCTTTTTTTACTTTTCTTAAAAACTTCATGTATCATTAGTCTAAAATCGTTTATAACCGATGTAACCTCATCCGAAGCAAGTCCGTCTTGCATGATTAAATTAATGATATGTGCAACACACCTTGAGTGAAAAAATACACCATTGCAAATCGGCGTATATTTTAATTTTATTTTATCAACCGCCGATGTATTATTCGACGCGTTATCAAATGCCATTGAAAATATTTTATTTTCTAGTTTATAAGTTTTTATAACATAATCTAAAATTTCAAACAAATTATCTCCCGTATGTGGATACCCAAAGAGTTCGAAAGCAATGGTGCGTTTCATCATTTCCCACGATGACGGGTCTACCCAATGAGCGGTGACACAAAGATAAGATTCGGGTAGACCATGTGGAGCCGACCAAACATCACTAGTTAAGTTTATTCCCGTATTTATATTTTCAAAATATGCAATTAGTACCTCTTTGGCATTCTTCCACAATTTTAAACAATAACGTTTAAGAGTATGACGACTTACGTGAGTGTATTGTGGTTGAAGCGTATCTCGAATCATGGCGGTTAAGCGAGGGTTGTCGAAGTGGCTAAACGGCAAAGTTTCTTGAATCACAAACTTCGTCATACGATCTTGAACTCGATCAATTTGGTATGTAAATATTCCGCCTTCACTATCCATTTGCGTTTGTTGCGAATCGACGTTCTTTTTCAACGCCTTGCAATACGGTTTTTCGATGTGTTTCTTCAAATTTGAATTCGAAAGTGGGTTTAAATAAACCCCACAAAACTTGCACCGAGCCTTCAATGAATGGTCACTCAATTCAACCAAATCCCAATTGCACCAAATCTCTTGATTACGCTTATGAGGTACAATACGAACGAAACTTGGTTCGGCGTTGGAACCTTGACCAACCGATGATTGTGAGGCAGCCATAACAACAAATATGAATATAGAAGAAGAGAAAACAAGAGATTAGAGAACTCAAAACGTTGTAATAGCGTTTTTTTGTATTTTTTTGCGTTCGGGTTTGCGTTTTGAGTGTTGTGATGAACCCATGACACCAAATACCTATTTATACTAGTAATGGGGTGCTTTGGGGAGCCAAAAAACGGCTATTTTTGACCCCAACGGTCAAAAAACGGCCAAAAAAACGATTTCCAACGGCTATACTCGATCCAACGGCTAGAACCGGTTCCGGATGGATCGGTTCCAGAACCGGTTCCGGTTCGGTTCCGGTTCCTACCCGCCCCCACTCAGAAATTCAAGAACCGGTCACGGATCATCGGGTTGAATCAGATAGGGTCCGGTTCCTACAAAAACCGGTTCGGGTCCGGTTCGGGTCCACCGGTTCGGTTCCAGGAACCGGTTTTTTTTGATCATCTCTACTGAGCGGGTCGGTTTCGTTGATGGGTCATCAAGCTAAACTTGTCATCTTACCACTCTACTTTTTCAATCCTATTTCAGAAACCTGAATACAGTCACAATGAGTTTAAAAACTATAGAATATAACATATATTTGCATAAATTTGTAATAGTTTTTAAAACAATATTTTGTGAAGACCTTTACTTGTATTGGACTACTAGTAACCGAACTGGTTTGTGTTGTACTACTAAAGTATTACACATTTCAACAGTCGTACCAAGTCTTGTAAAACGAGTGGGTTGGATGATTGGCTATCAAATTAAACTGACCGTCCTGTGAGTTTATTTTTCAAACTGGTTTTCATATGAAATTGGATATATCACGATAGATTGAAACGCAAATAAGTAATATATTTAAAAAGTATATTATAATAAATTTAACTAATCTGTAAAAAGATTTTTAATTCTATATTTTCAAATTGTCCTCTACATGAAATATACTATTTATTGTGTTGCTAAGCTTCTTTATAATGCTACACATTCATACACCAAAAGTCCTAGTAAGTACGGCAAACGAGCGAGTCAAGTTGGGTGATCAAACCAATTCTTTTACCAGTCTACTAATCAAAGTGGATAAAATCGAGATGACAAAAACAACTACATAACATTTATTTAGAAGAACCATGCTATAATAATTATAAAAACCATATTACAAGAAGACTTCTTATTGTATTGGTCTCGTATTGTCATATTTGTAATGTACTTGTTTATATTGGTACTATTAAATCATTGTGTACTACATATTTTATTATGTACTACACATTTATACTCAAATATTGTACTACTTAATCATGATGTAGTAACAAAGTAAAACTTTAATATTGTATTACTCATTCAGATGTATTAAACAATTATACTATATATTGTATTACATATTCATGATGTCATTTATACTTCAAAAGTCCTAATGAGACTTGCGAATCAAGTGAGTTAGGTTGGGTAACGGGTCATTTAACCAAACCAATCAACTCCCCGGTCGTAATTAATGTTCAAACCGATTTTTGAAGGTCGGATACAATAAAAAAAATTTAAAACTAAAGAATATAATATATATTTTGTAAAAGTTTTTAAAACTATATTCACATGAGTCCTTTATTTGTTTATTTTTATTGGTATAATATTGTCCTAACGACTTTTATCATACTAACTCAACTCATTTATGTTGTACTACAAATTTATACCACCAAAAGTCATAGTAAACCTTGCAAACCGAGTGGGTCAAGTGATGCGGCATCAAACCAAACTGATTGCTTTATCAGACTATTTTTCAAACAGGTTTTAAAAAACGGATACCAATACAATGAACTTAAAAAAAACTAAAAATAAGTACACATGAAAAAAAAGCTACATGTCATAACAGTTTAAAAAACCATATATTATAAGAAGATTTTGAATTGTATCACTATCAAATTGTCCAGCTTACTTGTAATACTACTCATCTATGATGTACTTATAAAATTACAATGATAAAAAAATTATATATATAATATCTATTTAAAAGAATTAGATGATACTAATTCTAAAAACCATATTATTAGTAAACTTGTAATTTTCTTAGCATTAAATTAGTTTTACTTGCTTGTAATGTACTTTGTTTATATTGTACTACTCATTCATGATGCACTACATATTTATACTCGAATATTGTACTATTCAATCATGATGTACTACGCATTTGTATTACTCATTCATGATGCACTACACATTTATACTCTATATTATATCACTCATTCACGATGTATTTACACATTTATACTACAAAAGTCCTTTATAGGGTTCGCAAACTGATCGGGTTAGATTGGGCGACGGGCCATCGAACCAACACAACCGTCTATTCGTCTTACCGGTCTAGTTGCTTCACACATTTCTTCAATAATCATTGTACTCCTGATCACTTCGATATGTTATAATTCATACGAGTCAGGGTAGCTTAGCTTAGCCTTGGTGGCTAGCATCTGGAATTGACTTTTGAAAACTGAAGCAAGTATTTATATCTTGTTCAGTTAAACTCTTGAGTCTTGTTAGTTGTTAAGAGACCAAAAATTGCTTCTTTCTGGCCACTTTTTGATGATCCGAACAGGTTTTTGAAGCGCTACAACATCAAATAGGAATCGATTAATCAACCTACTAACTCTAGTTTGAATTATCTTATTACCACCAGGAACTTTGTTAACTTTACAAGCTTTTATGTTGTAAATTTAACTTAGCTAATTTATGATAAGTTTATGAATTTTGGCAAATGGCAATGCTTATGTTATTAATTTTATAGTAACTTGTTTAAGTGTTTGGTTGCATATCTTGGATTTGCAAATATTTAAATCAGATCCTGCTGAAAAACTCTAGCAGGAATCGAGACATCCTTGTTCTATGTGATCGTGCCATTTATAAATTTGTTCATATTCATTATGTTTATAAGGTAGGAGGTGGATACGATTATAGTGATATCTTACTTTGATTGGTTATCTTTGGTATTTGATATTTCTCTTGCATGCTATTTCAGTTAAGAAAACCAACCTTCAACTCTAGATTTAGTTAAACGGTAACAAAGGTTTGGCATCGAGAGCCATTGTGTTCGTGGATTGATATCCGGTTCTTACCTCTAGGCTCTAGATATACAACTGTCCAATAGATACACATGCTTGTGTGGTTTAGTTGTTAGGTGAAAACTCATTGTAGGACTATCTTGAACGGCGTCCGAGCAACCACGCCCAAAGCCACACTTGAGCCGCCAGAAATCCAGTGCTGCGTTGGAGCAGGCCGCCCGATGGTAGGGATTTGCGCCCGATGCTTTAAGGACTTGGGTTGCCTCGGTTCTTGTGTTGTTTCTTCTTTTTTTCCCGTTCTTTTTAACAATGGCGGAGTATATTTGGTACAAACGAAGAGTATCTAAGATGGAAAACAAAGGTAAAACTAAGACTATCTCCCATGCTAAGGAGACCCTTTTGCGCCTGAAGAGACTACGTCTAGACAGGCCCAAGCAAGAGGCCCAAGAAGTCAAGCCCAAGTCAGCCTAATCCAATTCAGTAGCATCACGTGCACTTTAGACAACCCAAAGCAAGAGGCCCAAGAAGTCAAGCCCAAGTTCGCGCAAACTTGTCAGTAACTTCGCTTAAACATACAAAACATAATTAAACATTACAGACTCGATTACAGACACTAGACTATGAACTACTGACACTATGCACCAACAGACTCCCCCTTGGCAGTAGCTTCATATCTTGATCTTTAAGCACTTGTCTCGTAATCTTCAATCTTGTCTCTTCACGCATGCACTCCTTCTCTAAGACAAACTGACACAACTCTTTGATACTTCCTCGCTTCGTCCTTCCAAGCAGGAATATAAAAGATTTTCTTCTCATTAAGCACCTTCAGATTAGCTTGCGATAAGTTTACCAAATGCATCGGATCGTAAACTCTTAGGAGCCCTTGTTCATCCTCGTCTTCCATCACCGCCTCTGCTGTCTCACAATCCACATACCACCACTTTAGGTCTTTAAGCACATCCTTGGGCATTAGCTTCATCGGTACTTCTTTCAGGCACCGGATCGGTTTATACTTCATGACCATCCAAGGTTTTCCATCAGCTCTCAAACCTCTATCCTTGTCTTCAACAAGTTTTCCCTTCTGCGGTTTCAACAGCTCAAACTTCTTCTCTTTTATACTCTCTCTCCATACAATTTTCTCAATGACTCTAGCCATATTATCGTCATTTCGATTGATTAATCCCAATCTGGCTAAGTCTTTCACTTCACATTCCGGCAGTGTATTCAACGACCTTAACATTGTTTTAAAATACTGAACGCCGTCATACCGTTTAATCACAAAGAGCTTCAACTGCTCATCATAGATCCAGCAAATAATCCCTTTCTTTGCTTCAGCATAGCCTTTAATATTGTAACTCTTCTTAAACATTGTAGGGACCGCTGGTTTCTTCGTTTTGACGAACCACTGAGCATAGTCTTCCTTCCACCTAGGCTGCTCTTCCCATTCAGTCTCATCATTTTCCATCTCATTACCCATATCGGCTTTCTCAATATCTGGGATCTCGTGTTCAACATTTTCTTCTACTATTTCACCTTCTTCAACATCTTTTTCAATCACAATCTGTGCTCCAATCTTCTCAATCTCCTCAGTAGGCAGCACATCATCATCAAACATCACATCATCATCTAGCATATCATCATCTAATTCTTTCAAAGCATCAATCACATCATCTTCGTCATCAACCATCACCACCTCATCACCACCAACTGCACCCGCAGACTCCCTCTGAGCTGTGGAAGTCCCAAGAGCTTGAGTAGTTCTTGGCAACTAACCACCTGCATCTTTCGATGCATTGGGATCATCGTATTTATCATTCCTCTTCTTTATCATTCCTCTTCCATGTGGATGGAGGCAGTGGAGTAGAGGTGATGTATGAACATTGTTTTGTGAGACTCCAAAAAGAAATCCGAAGCAGGTTGGAGGAGGACATATGTCCATTAATGGGGTTCTCAGGGGAAGTAGTGGAGCCTTTGGGATCTCTAACTCTGTCGTTTACCCTGAGAGACGAAGACAAAACCCGAACGACTACTTACGCTTTTCCGTGGTTCGGGCTCCATCAAAGTACAACATCATCTTGGGAAGGCCCGGGATGAAAGCACTCCGAGCGGTCCTATCCATAGTACACGGCTATATGAGGTTCCTGACCCCCAATGGAGTAAAAACCATCCGGTCGTCAACCGAAAGAGTAGCCGGCATTGGCAAAGGGGTCAAGATGAAGAAAGGAATGGAGGAATGGGTCCTCAATGGGGAATACCCGGATCAGACAGTCAGGATCGGATCCCAACTATCTGATAGAGGCAGAGCAGGGCTGAAGGAGGTATTATTACAAAGCACTGACGTGTTCGCGTGGAGGCACGAAGATATGACAGGAGTTCAACGGAATCTGGTGCAACACAGTCTTGATGAGTTCCATTGGATGGAGCCGGTCAGACAGAAGAAAAGGAGTCTGGGCCCCCAAAAGAGCAAGGCAGTCTGGGAAGAAACGGCCAAGCTTATGCGAGCAGGGATCGTTAGGGAAGTCAAGTACCCACAGTGGATCTCGAATCCGGTTATGATTGCGAAGTCGGATAACAATTGGCGTATGTGTATTGATTTTAAAGACCTAAATAAGGCCTGCCCGAATGACTCTTACCCCATCCCGGAGATTGAAAAGAAGATAGAGTCCCTCGAGGGGTACCCTCTTAGATGTTTTCTGGACGCATATAAAGGGTATCATCAAATTCAAATGGACCCCAAAGATGAAGAGAAAACTGCGTTCTACACCAATGAGGGAAGTTTTTGCTACACCAAAATGCCTTTCGGGTTAAAGAATGCGGGGGCAACGTATCAGCGATTCATGGATAAGCTTTTCGACCAACAAAGGGATCGAAATGTGGAGATATACGTGGACGACCTGGTTATTAAAAGCACAAATGAAGACCGGATGCTGAACGACATCAGGGAAACCTTCAACACCCTCAGAAGAGCTAACATGAAGCTCAATCCGGGCAAATGTTCGTTCGGGGTTGAGGAAGGGAGGTTCTTGGAAGTACTAGTAACTAAGGAAGGGTTCAAAGTCAACCCGGAGAAGGTCGAAGCTCCGATTCAGATGAATTCCCCGAGAAGTATAAAGGAGGTGCAAAGGTTAAACGGAAGGCTAGTTGCACTCAATCGTTTCCTTTCCAAGATAGCGGATAAGACGCTTCCTTTCATGGCAGTCCTAAGGAGAAGCGTAAAGAAGAACAAGTTTTGTTGGGATAACGAGGCTGAACAAGCTTTCCAGGCTTTAAAGGCACACCTCTGTGAGCTCCCCACAATCACAACTCCCCGGCCAGGGGAAGTCCTGATCCTTTACCTTTCACACACGGATCGGACCATCAGTTCAGTACTGATGGTTGAAAGGAAAGGAGTCCAGATACCCATTTACTTCGTTAGTCGCACGCTGAAAGGACCGGAATAAAAGACAGTGCTTTCCCTCATTTACACGGCGAGAAAGTTAAGGAGATATTTACAAGCTCATGTTGTCCGCGTCTTGACAGACCCACCTCTCCAGCGAGTGCTAATGAAACCTGAGGTGTCTGGCAGGCTCGCCAAGTGGGCAATAGAGTTGGGAGATCATTCGATCGAGTACAAGCCGAGGGCGGCTTTCAAAGGGCAAGTGATAGCCAAGTAAAGGGGGAATATGAAGCTAAAGACGCCATAATGATACAGTATTTGAAGAAGACGAAGGAACTGTTGGAAAGTTTTGACAAAGCCGAGGTTATCCACATCTCCTGGAGTTTGAACAAAAAGGCGGACGCCCTGAGCAAGTTAGCATCCGTAGCTTTTGACCATCTGGAAAAAGACGTCAAAGCGGAAACCATAAAACAACCGTCAATATCGGAGGAAATGATAGCCGGGGTAGAGGCATCCGAGCCCTGTTGGATGACCCCATTGTTACGATACTTGAAGGAGGGATAGTCCCTAAAGACAAACAGGACGCACGCAGATTGAGAATTCGAGCTCTTCAATATGAAATAATTGAGGGGGGCCCTGTACCGGAGGTCCTATCTAGGGCCCTCCCTCAAGTGCATCGATTATGGGGAGGCCGAGTATGTTATACGAGAAATACATGAAGGAATCTGCGGAATGCATATGGGGGCCAAGATGGTGGCGGCCCGGGCCATGAGTGCAGGATACTATTGACCGGCCATGTTTATGAGCGCTTTAAGAGAAATACGGAAATGTGATAGCTGCCAGATCTATGCCCCGGTCACCCGAAAACCTAAATTGAATCTGGTCCCACTGAGTTCTTCCTGGCCGTTCCAGAAGTGGGGTATCGACATAGTGGGGCCATTCCCAGAAGGGTCAGGGAAAGCCAAGTTTCTGGTAGTGGCAATAGACTATTTCACCAAATGGGTGGGAGCTAAGCCGCTAACTACAATTACGGGACAACAAGTGAAGAGATTCGTATGGGAGAACATCGTTTGTCGTTTCGGTTTGCCCCACACTATCGTAAGTGACAATGGAAAGCAATTTGCGGGAGGAATGTTCAGGGAATGGTGCAAGGAACTGAAAATCAGGCAAACCTTCACATCGGTGGCCCACCCTCAAGCGAACGGACAGGTGGAGAGGGCCAACAGAAGCATAGTAGAAGGGATAACAAGTCGCCTAGGCCGACAACGAGGCTCGTGGGTGGAAGAACTGCCTCATGTCCTATGGGCTCATCGAACTATGCCCAAAGTCAGCAACGGGGAGACGCCTTTTAGCTTGACCTACGGAACGGAAGCTATGATACCTGTTGAGATCGGTTTGCCCACCGGCAGAACCCAGTTAACTGAGAAAGAAAATGAACGCGATCTTAGGCTAAATCTGAATTTAGCAGAAGAAATAAGGGAGGCGGCTGCTAGGCGAGAAACCGAGTATAAGAAAAAGATGGAAAAATACTACAACTCAAGGGTCAGAGAGGTTAGGTTCAAGGTGGGAGACCTCGTTCTTCGAGAAAAAACGAGGCGAGTAAATAGGAGAACCAAGGAAAGTTGGGGCCACGTTGGGAAGGCCCTTACAAGGTCATCTGGGTCGGAGACAATGGCGTTTATAAGCTAGCGTACCACACGGGGGAAGAAGTGCCCCGTACGTGGAACGCGATGCAACTCCGGAAATATTATGTGTAAAATCCCTAGAAAGAGGGACACAGGAGCAACACGCTAAGGGATACTCTACGAAAACATTTTGAAGCGACCAACCGCGTGTACTCGACAAGGGTCTCCGGACCCCTAATAACCTCTCCGGGAGGAAGCCGAGGGAATAGATCATGATTTTCATTCTTTTTGTAACCCATTTATGTAACATGATCAACCATGAATGACATGAAACTCATTTTTTATAAAAAAAACCTCTCCGAGAGTCCCCACATAGGTCACTCATGACCCGACGCTGAAATCATCGTCTAACACACAACGCCTCAAAGGAAACTATTCAAACAAACTCATGTCAATCACATACCTCCCGTCATGAAAAGGGAGAAGGCCTCGCCGATAGGCTATCCGGTTAACCGAAACTATTAAGCATTTTCTAAGTCATGCATGCATAATCAATATCTAAAATAAACAGAGTACAACGTTACTTAATCATACATTTAGCCCCCAAGGGGAAAAAGGTGCAACATCCATACTTAAACCCTCATGGGGTTGACATCACAAACATACAAAATACTAAGGAAAGTCTTGATAAAAAGGGTACAACCCTTTAAAAACATCACAAACATACAAACGTCAACTGCGGCAGTTCGGGAGGTGGAGTGAGAGGGTCAAAAACAGAGGTTAAGGCTTGAATCTCACACACCGACATATCCGGGGTAGAGGAAAGTTGTGTCAATATTGGAGGCTCAAGGGTATTGTAGGCAATATAAGCCTTCTCTGCTGCCGCCTCTACAGTCGTCGAAAAGGTAGGGACGTCGATGATGGGAATCCCCTTTTCATGGTTATCATAGCCCGACGCAACCCGTGCTGGAACCCCGAAGAGAAAACATCCCTAACCATAGCGTCTCGGACCTGACAAATCTCTCGGCACGATCTAGCTCGCCCGTACACCTGTTTGATCCCGTCAACCATCAACCATGCCCGATCAGCTCTCAAGCCTTCACAATCTGACTCCCAACCATCCAGTGCCAACTTCAAGCTATCACGTTCCTACTTTAGCTCATCACATTCCCTGCGAAAATCCTCTATTACCTGGTCCTTGTGAGCTTGGATCTCATCCACGGCGCACTTCAAACTCTCGTGCTCTTCACGCTCCCGTTTGAGCTCAGCAATTGACTACAAACCGAATCAGAAACAAATCACTTATTAACGAAAGAAGGAGGAAAAGAGGAATTAAAAGGGGAAGGAATATGTACCTCCTGATATTTCTCATAACCACTTTTAGCCTCGGCATATTGGGCTTCCAGAATAGCAACATGTTCCCGGCGCGCAGAAAGATCAACCATCAGGGAGGCGCCTGATCCTGGGATTTCTTCAGCTCTGCTGATAAACCGGATAACCCAAAAATTTTCTCCTCAGACAAAACAACTTTTCGGCCCAAACTCTGGATTTTTTGCTCCCCCTTTTCAACCGCCTGATCCAGTGAGCTGATTTTCTCTTGATTCTGGTGCAAAACCTGGTCCGTGGCGATCAAAGACTGTCGGGTAACAACCCCGAGAGCCAGGGCGCGATAAAGATGAGTTCCAAATTCACTCACGAGGTTATTCAACTTCAGAGACTGGAGGTGAGCAAGATCCACTGGAGGAACAACCTCACTAAGGAAGCTATGGGCCTGTTGGGGAGTAAGCACCGATGAACAGACATCCAGGTTCCATTTGGGGACGAACGGAATAAAGTCAGATAAAGTCTCAGCCTCTGGAGGTAGCTGAACCGGAGGGGGAGACACCGACCCTTCGGGAAGTTTGCCTTTAGGATCAGAACGAACGGACCCAGAACCACGATCGCCACTTTCTATAGCAGAGACAACAGTCGGGAAGGTAAAGTCATCATCTAGATTCACAACTTCTGTGGCCGATGCGTGATTCGGCGGAGACGAAGACGATTGACCAAAGCAGAGACGCTTCGAACTCCTCAAACGATCCTTTAGGGAAGCGTCAAACACGGCGACCAACGCAGCCTTTCGTTCAGGAGTCTCCTCAATATCACAGGACCCTTCGAGGTGAGGACGCGTCAACAGAATCGATTCAGTTTCAGAGCTAGTCATCGGTGCAACAGGAAGGTGAACGAAGGCGGCTGACGTCAAGGGCCCTCTATGCAATGCTTCCTTCAAACTCATTTCTGTAAAACGAAAAGAAAAAAAAGAAAAGGGGGAAATTAGCAAAAAGGGTGCTAAAAGCAAAAAAGAGGAACTCGGTAAAATAGAAGAAGCAACAAGGGGCTGAAAGACCTCGACCATTTTCAAATATAGCCGGCCGAGTAGAAGGATCCAACCATATCTGGCTCATCCCCACCATATACAACAACGGCTCCGGATAAGTCATGGCTTTGGTGGAATTGTTCACAAGCAAATCATATAGACCATCCTGACTCGTGGGCGAACGAGGAGCAATATCACGAATGACCGAATCTGTGTGACGGCGGCCATGAAGACCAGGGGCAAAATTAGGGGAAACAAAGAAAAAGCTGTTTTTCCACTCCTTAGGGCTAAAACCAGTCGGCATTTTGGTATAACAAGGTGGTTGTTTGTTTGCAGGACGACGTTCGAATGTAAACCAATCGTCGTCCGCTTTTAAGCGATAAAACCTACGAAACAAGGGGACTGTTGCAAAACCTCCGTTAACTCGACAAGACACCTCGAAGTGAGTAACCAGTAAAAAACCCAATGGGTGAACCAGAGAAAACCCTAATCTGTGATGCTTTAACAGAGCCATTTGAAATTCAATGAGACGGTAACGGATGTTTGCACACTCTAAATTCTTCGTATACAAGGTGATGAGGTGAGGGCGGCTTACAGCGGTCTCATAGGGTTCAGGCAGAATAGGGGATAAGGATAGGGGAAGGCGATAACGGGCACACATGGTAAGCATCTGTTCTTAGGTAAGAATGGAGGTGATCAAAGACAAGTCCTCATGACTCATGACGGAATAACAACGAAAGACAAAACAGCAAGAACTAACCTGATCAGAATAGGGGGGATGAAAGGCCGACGGGAAATGATGGATTGCCGGTTAAAGGAGAGAAGGAGTGGCAGGTGAAAATTATGATGATGTCATGGTAATCTCTTGGTATAAAGGTAGTGTGAGAAATTGTGATTCAATTGGGGCCACAAGATTTACCACACCCATAGTTGGGCTAAATGGGCCAGGAACAACAGAGTTCGAAGAAAGGGGAAATAGAACCGGACTGTGTAAACAGGCCCCCAGCCCCGCGCGAGAGAATGGTTGAAGTAAAAGTTGAGATGGACTCGAGCTCAGTCTATTACCGTTGCCATAAATAACAACGACAATAGACTGGGGGGACTTGAAGAGACTACGTCTTGACAAGCCCAAGCAAGAGGCCCAAGAAGTCAAGCCCAAGTCAGCCCAATCCAATTCAGTAGCATCACGTACACCTTAGACAAGCCCGAGTTCAAATACCGACCTGTCCTTGTTAACCTGGGGAGTCCAGAGATGAAAGGGACAGAATCTTGGAGGGAAAACAGAATCCAGTGGATAATAGCTTGCCCTTTAGCAGAGTCAAAGACCCACCGGCTAATAGAGATGGTCCAAGGAATAACGGTTGGGGAGTGAGATCCTCCCAATACTTTATATATATGTATGTATTCCTTTTGTAAAGGAAGTTGGACATGAGTAATAAAACATATTTCGTTCTCATATTGTCAATTCACTGAAATCAATCCAAAGTCACCTCACACACTCACATCTAACGACTCATACACAAATAATCAACTTACGAACTTCAATTGGGGTTTCTACAACGCCCTTAACTGCTCAGTCAACTGCAACATCATATTCTTTTCAATTCCTTTAAATCCTCATAAAGCTACAACTTCATTTTGACAACTTTAACAAACCAGTTGCAATTCCTTCAATTCCTTAAGGGTATGTTTGGTTGGACGTAATGGAATGAAGGGGGAATGGAATGGGAGAAGGAATGAAATGAACAAGGGAATGAAATGGATCATTACCATTCATTTGTCTTGTTTGGTTAACCTATGGGAATGAAATGAATTATTAGTTAATGTTATTTGGTATCTAAAAAAATTGTAGGAATGAAATATAAATAATAAAAACAATTTTTTCTCAGAGTAAGTTATTTTACAAAAAAAAATGGTGGTGGTAACGATGGTGGTAGTGGCGGTCAGGCGTCAAGGGAGGTGTTTATGGTGGTGGTGGTGGTGGTGGTGGGAGGGGTGGCGGTGGTCGAGCGATGGTAGCATTGGTAGTGATGGCGATGGTAGGGTGGTGGCGACGGTGGTTGAGGTCAGGTGGTGGTGGCGGTGGTCAAGCGATGGTAACATCGGTAGTGATGGCGATGGTAGGGTGGTGGCGACGTTGGTTGAGGTCAGGTGGTGGTGGCGGGGATAGGCTGCGACGGTGACAATGGTTGCGGTGGTTAAGGTGGAAATGGTAGTGGTGGTTACGATGACAATGGTGGCGGCGACGTGGTGGCGGTGGTGGTAGCGCTAGTGGTAAGGTGGTGGTGCTGGTGACGACGATGGTGGTGGTGGTGGTGGCGTCGGAGGTGGTGGCGGAGGTGGTGGTGGATACGGCGAAGGTGGCGGCAGGTGGTGGTGGCTATGGTAGTGGGGTGGTTGATGTTGTTAGGTGGTGATGTTGTTAAGAAAGTATGGTGAATTAAGATGGTGATGTGGTGTAAAACCCACATGTTTTCCAATAGTTTTTATGTTATTTTGTGCTTAAACGTTAACGAATATCAATAGTTCTTGCGTGAATTTACACGTTTGTGTATGTGATAGGTCCCATGTTGAAGAGAGCGGGAAAACGAGTTAAATGGAGAAAGAATCAGCTAAAACGGAGCTCGGATGAAGCCGGTACGCGCATACGAAGATAAACGAGCTGGAAGTCGAAAAATGTCAGAAAATGGCATGGCCGAGCTACGTGACCAGGTCATACCATTCAAGTAGCATTTGGTGGATTCCAACATGTCCCAAGGCTGCCAAGAACAGCCAGAAATCATAAAAACAGTTGTCTTCTAGCGGGCTTTGTGGGCTTGTTTTAACCTGTTTTATATTAGGAAGGGGTGTTTAATGATATATTTAAAAACCATAAAACCCTATGAACGATTTTTAATGATCTTTCCAGCCATCACATCTACAAAAGTCGAAATACCAAGGAGGAGGAGCTTCCGGATCGGAATTTCATCAACCGATTGTCGGTTTTGCTTGTTTTAACGTTTGTGAGTTCGTTTTTGAGTTTTAGACTTTGAAACAAGTTCCAATCAGTTTGTACTGAATACTTTGAGATTAATTATCATTATTATTACTTTTCATTCATTATGGTTGGCTAAATTTGTTTGAATCGCTTAGGTTTGATGTTTAACGGTTGATTTATCACTTTTCGGGTGCTGATTTTGTGCTTGATTGTTTAGTTATTGTAAAGTTCATAATTTGTGATATTTTTCCATGAAATTTGCTGCCATTAGATGTATTTTAGGTTGCATGAACCCCGAGTAGTTTGATTATTGCATGAATTTGTTTCGTGTGGTCGTTAATTGCTAGTTCGGTTAATACTAAGTGTGTTGAGTGATGTGGTAGACGCGTGCCATTAGGGTTTATGTTTCTTGAATCAATTAGGTCAGTAGGATCATCCTCTTTGAGTTGGACCAAAACCTTAGGGGTTAGCTTATCTTTCTGCTTTAGTTGATTTAGTTACCCGTTGCGAGACCACGTGCGGTTTTCTAGCTATCGACTAGGTTAGTTTGTAAGTTGAGTTATTTTATCCTTATTATTGAATTACCCCTCTCTTCCTAGGTTTGTAATTAGATCGAGCCTTAGTGAGGATTGTGATTTTGATACGGACCAAGTAATAAATCATTAGGGTACGTAAATAAACAACCGTAAATTAAAAGCTAAATAGACGTTGTTAGGTTTTCTAGTAAAACTGACCGTAGGGACCCAGTTGCCTTGATTACATCTATCTTAGTTCATCTTTAGAATCCGGTTTCAAACACTTGTTAGCACCTGATCCATCCTATACCCGTTAAGTCATCTTACCTAGGTGATTCGTTTTCTTATTATCGTTAGTTTCGTTAAGTTTCGTCGTTAGTTAAGTTAAGTTAAGTTAAGTTAGTTAAGTTTAGTTAGTTTAAATAATTAAGATAAATAAATATATTATTTAGGCAGGACTTATGTTAGGGTTAATTATCTGAGCCGTTTTCACGTGTCTTTGTGTTCGACGTCCGGACTTCCATTAAACCGTGCTGCTACGCGACCGGTACACTTGCGTTTGTGTGAAGTTTGGTTAGGATTGTTTGGTTTTATAAATTTAATACTTAGTGTTGAATTGCGAGAATTAGTTATTAATATTTATATATAGCTTTGCGCACATCAAGTTTTTGGCGCCGTTGCCGGGGACACGGTTTGAGGCGATTAGAGAACGACCCGAGTTGAGGACTTGCTTTTTATAGTTTTGTAGATATATTTAGATTAATATAGTTTTTTTAGTTTTCTTTAAATAGTTTAATTTTAGTTTTAATTAATTTTCGTCTACTACTATCTGGTGCCTGTGATCTGTTTCTGTTTAAGTGTGCAGTAATGGAGACTTACGGGAATGGAGTCAAAGAACCAAAACGTTACACCATTTCGCAGATGGAGATACAGAGGATTTTGGATTGCAAACAAAAAATCGAGTGAAACCCCAGTTACGTTTGATGTTTGATTTAAGGGGGAATCTTCTGGGTTATGAAAACTCATCCGGTGAATTCATTGAGCAAATACCAGATCCGGATGAGGTAATGTTTGACTGGTTGCGCATCATCCATGATACAAATCCAAATGCCCCATTTCCAACCCAACAAGCTTTAGATGGAATTTGGCTTGGTTTAATGAGTCAATTACAACTTAGTGAGCCGATTATCAAATGTGAGAATTTGGGGATGGAAAAGCAGTCAGAGGAGTATGTTCCTTCATGGGAGGAAGAGTTTAGGGGTGAGTTTGGTGAAGAGCTGGTGGATTTTACAGTGATGGATGATGGAGAATTTGACCCACTTGGTGATTTGAAGTTGCTCGAAGATTTACTATATAACGAGCCAAGTGTGGGGGTCAAAAAGGAGCCTTGTGAGGAGAGCCATAAGGTGGTTGGTGATTCAGTCTTCCCACCATTGCACTTTGATTGTGAAAAACCAAAACATGAACCGTACTCAATCTCCATTCGGGACGTGTCTAGGTTTAAAAAGTTGGTTAAAAGAATAAGGAGGATATCTAGGCTCAGAGATCATGGTGTGCAGAAGAGTTCGTCACTCCCGTTTCACTTCAAGGAATCACTTTTGAGGGAGTCTACGAGTTGGTGGGCCAAGTTCACGTTGTATGTTTGGGCCCATGAGAGCGGTGCAGTTGGTTTCTTCCCGACCAGTTGTAAGAGGAGAGTGTTGAGGAGTATTGATGGGAAGCGGATAAAGGATAAGCCTCCTGATTGAGGTTTCGGGAGCAAGTCTAGCTGGAGACTTTTTGTGTAAACTTAGCGCTTTCCGGGAGGCAACCCGGTAATATGTTTCATTTTTATTTTAGTTTTGGTTTTGTTTCTCTGATACTCCATTTGCTTCTTTTCTTGTTTGCAGGTTATTCAATGGTTGGTTGATGACGGTTGATGAGATGATTATAATCAAGTGTGGGGATGCCACTTGTTTTGGAGGATTTCCGCTTTCGTTCGTGAGTGATAGCTTGATAGAGAGCACTGGAGTTTTAAGCTGGCGTTCGAATAGGAGGGCGAGGAACATGATTCACCGCACACTTTCATGATCACATATACCAGGGGAGTCTGTTCCACTTTATTTTTCTTTATGTTTAGTTTTGTCTTTTCCTTGTCTCACATTTAGGACAATGCGAAATTTAAGTGTGAGGATGGGGAACTGATGTTTTCATTTTTAAGAAAAATAAAGAATATTGAAAATCTTGGGAGTTGATATAAAAATAAAAAAAAAGTTCTAAAGAAAACGTCCCTTGAAAATTGCTTTTGTTCTACGTTAAGCAGAAAATGATATTATTATCAATGTGCTAACGAACTCTCGGAACTTTTGAAATATAATAATAATAATAATAAAAGAATGGATGGTTTGCATATCTGATTTTGGGATGTGTCGGTAGGCCCAACTAGCTTTGATAGTCCTCTTTACCAATTTTTTTATATATAATAATTTGAAAAACAGTGAAACCGAATTTCGATGCTGAGGGAGGATCACCATAATCTGAAAACTTTGAGATGGTTATACTTAGATGCACTCAAACCAGCACACACCACATGTCCATCTTTTTACGAGCTTAGAAATAGTTATATACTATAGGGTGATATAAAAAAAAGAAAATAAGAAAAAAAGATGAAAAAGAAAAAAAGAAGTATGTATTGAAAGTTATGTATTGTATTATCAAAAGTTGTTCAAGAAAAGCAAATCCTTGTGAAGAAATTATTGTAAAATGCCAAAGAAGCATTCTTTAAAGTTAATAAAAGATTCCTGAGTAGATGTTGTTTTGATGGAGCACGGCGTAGGTGAGGACGACGACCAAAGATATGACGAACATACATGCTCTAAAGGGTTTTGATTGGAGGTGGACGGCTGTAACAACTCGGTTTTACCAGTTTATATTACAAGACTCATTTCATGTTCGGGGAATTTTATTAACAAAAATGTCTCGTTTTTAGAGTAATTATTAATTTATTTTAACTACTTATTATATTCATTTATTAAATATAAATAACTTTAATAAATCTACAATTCTTACCCTAAACTATACTTTAATCCTATTTTGTTTCTATCCCCAATCTGGAAGGACCAATTAGCAAATTCTGGTTATTTTATCAATCCTTAACCCAACACCCACACCCAGTAACCCATATAGTAAACCCGTGACCGTTTTTTGTGAACCCGAATTATAATCGAGGTTACTTGGCCCTAAAATCTCGCTGTGTATATGGAAATTTAATCATAATCACATTGTGCATACTAATTTCGGCCTAACTGACAATATAATTTAGTTAATACGATCGAGAAGGATTCGTTTTCTTGATTTATACATGCCGACCTTAAATCAATTTCGTTATACATATAAACAATCGTAATACATCAATTAAACTTCCATAAACCTTCTTCTAACCCTAGCCGTCAAAACCCATACAATAAATTGAATTAACATCAACGTTGCTTGTCTGTTCATCATCATTTACGGCCGGCTGCTGTTACCGTCAATTGTTCATCGTCTAATCATCATTTACGGTAATTGATTCATGTTTTCAGATCGCCGTTATGCTCTTTATCAAAGCCCTAACATCTATTATATCAACATCAATCGGATTAACCGATTGATGATGTTAGGGTTTGGTTATGAGCCCTGTTTGGGCTGCATCTGTTTATATTATTTTGTTTCTGATCCATGTTCCACGTCGCCTGTAGCTTGCTGGTTAAACACCTTGGTTGTGAGGGGGCTGGTCGTGGGTTCGAAACCCTGCAACCCCGTTTACATACATAATTTTGATACATTTGTTTTAAATCATATTTTTAACCCATTAAATATAAGAATAACTAAATAAATTATTTTTACTAAAAACCGGCTATATAATACTAGTACTGTCTTGTATCTTTCGCCCGTGTATATACGTATATGTAAGCATATATGTATATATAATATCACATAAACTCATATTTTTGGTTTAATATATATACTTTAACAAACTTATAATTCTTAAAGATGCATTTTATTAATATAATATTAAATATTATAGCATACTTTTAAACGGATTAATAAACTAATAGTATCTTTGAAATTGGGTTTTATAACATACTTTGTTTGTAAATATACAAACTATTAATTCTTTATATAATATCTTAATATAAAAATAATATTATTTTTAAGATGTGTTTTACTTTTATATAAGCAAACTAATAATTTTACATATTATATCTTTATATATATAATGTATAGTTAAATATGATGAAAAGAAGAATATAATATTAATGTAATAATGATTATATTTGTCGAGCTTTCTTAATCGATCTAGTTCATTAACTTAGCGTATCCGTATTTCCCTTTTTCCTTATTAGGCCTTATCGTCAACGCGCGTGATCCGTTTTCGTCATTCTTATTGTTATCTATTCACTTTTGTTCGTCTGTTGAGGTGAGTACCACATTCCCATATTTTACTTGTTTTCCACGGTTTGGGGACATATACGTAAATATATTTCTCATATATACTTATACTCAAAACTGCAACTTTGTCTTATATGTTAACAACTTATACCTTACTTGTTTATGTGTTTATTTGCTTTGTATGCTTTCGCATTCGGAGAGGTCCAACATAATCTCAGTCTAGCATGATCATACGCCAGTCGTTATAGCCTTGTGCTTCTCGACATCTCAGTTATACTTGCTTATTGGTTAATTTGTTATTCTCATATGACTTGTTGCAGCTACGTATTTTGTTATATATATTATATGTACAACTAAACTGGTGTGTTGCTCACTCAACATGTGTTGTTGACAAAAATCTATTTTATACGCATATGCAGGTTACCGTAGAAATTTAAATGCAGATTGGTAAAGACTTAGTGAAGAATTTAAGTTAGGAATGATACAATCAAGGATTTAATTTGTAATTGTTATTGTTTAATAAGTTGTATTTTGTACTTGAATTATTTGAATTAATAAATCAAATTAAATAGATATTGTCATTTAAATAATGTTGTTCGATAGTAACCTTTGAAGAGTTGTGACAATCAATTCGCGCCCCAGCATTTCTGCCGTAGGTTGGGGTGTGACAACGTCCAAACACGAGTGTCGGCCAATAACGTGATTGGTTTGATGCTTTGCAGGAAACTTTAATCCAATTCCTCTTAGGGTTAGATTCGCGAGATTGAACAGGGTTTGCCAACAAGTTTAATTGGATTATCAGTTAGTCTATACAGCGTTTTTGATTTATTGATTAATGACAGTTTGCTACATATAGTAATACTTATCAAATTAATCGAGTTTTCTTAATTAGATTGTCGGTGTGAGTTATAATATGCGCGTAAAAGATTTGATAACATCAATTCCATTTAAAACGCGGAGATTAAGCAACAAGAACAAGAAATGGGTCGCGGGTTGGGTTTAATACGGGTTTCCGGGTTTGATAAATGGGTTTGGGTATAATAGTTTCCAGATTTTGCATTTTAGTCCTTAAACTTTGGGTGTGGAAGCATAATAAGTTAAAACTTAAGTTTAGGGTTCAAAATGAATATCAATGAAAGTTTGTTTACGTATATTTTAATATTAAAAAAATATAATAAACAATCAATTATATGATAATATATGATAATGATTACTCGATAAACACGATGCCCTTTTTTTTAATTAAAAATTCCTGAATATGAGAACGGGTCGGGTAACGATTAATAAAAAAAATATAATTTGAAACTCGAGTTGTTACACTCATCACCAATTTTTCTTTAAATTTAATTACTTAAATTATGAAATGTATTTGGATAATTAGATGCTTAAACAAATAATATAAGTAAATAAATACTCCGTATTAAATATTAAATTATGTTTTTAACTCACAAATTTCTTTTTATTTATTTGCCTTTACTTTTGACAACTTTAACAAACCAAGTAAAAATATCTAGTAAATATTGGGCCACTTATTAACTTTAAACATGCCCGATACATTCTAGGTCATCTTCTTTGTTAAGCAATCGTTCAACACGGTTGATTAGAACAGTACACTTAGTCCTACCCTTGTTTTCCATCTTAAATACTCTTCGTCTCTACCACAAATACTCTTCCATTGGTAAAAAGAAAAAACAACACAAGAATCGAGGTAACCCAAGTCGTTACAACATCGGGCGGCTTGCTCAAACACATCACCGGATTTCGGGCTACTCCAGCGTGGCTTCGGGCATGGTTGCTCGAGCTGCATTGGAGACAGTCTAAGCTTATTGTTCCAATCAACTGTGCTAAACGATTGCTTAACGAAGAAGATTAGAAGATGACCTAGAATGTATTGGGCCTGTCTAAAGTTGATAAGCGGCCCGATATTTAATTAATATTTTTACTTGGTTTCTTAACGTTGTCAGAGTAAAAGTAAATAAAGAAAAAGAAATCCGTGAGTTTACAAACATAATTTAATATTTAATTACTTATATTAATTATTTAAGCATCTAATTATCGAAATACAATGTTTTATAGTTCAAGTAACTAATTTAAAGAAAAAAATGGGTGATGAGGTGATAACTGAGTAGGCAGTTAAGGGCACATTTACCATTGGAGGTGAAATCAAAGCTTTTTGAGGATTAAAAAGAATTGATAAGAATATGATGTGACAGCTAACTGAGCAGCTAAGGGCGCATAAGGGCCTCATTAGCATTAGAGATAGTCTAAAACCAAATCCTGTGTGAAAAATCTTTATTAAGGGGAGTCGGGGCACCGGCAGGTACCTGGCTTGCAGATATGATACACGTGCGGTGAACTTTGCCGCCGGTTATTTATGTCCAATATCGAGTACCATGTTTATGGATTTCCACAAACAAAGAAAATCCCCAATATGTCCATGATGAACAGGCTAAGTCAATGACTTATTCTCTATTATCCTAACTTTTATTTCAGCTCGTAAATAAAGTCCACATGTCTATTTATTTGCTAGTTCCGACTGTGTATGTTAAAAAACATGAGGTGGGGATGCTATTGCAACAACCTTGTCCCCCCTAGAGGTGTGTTTTTTAACCGTACCCGAATAACAAACCCG
Organism: Bidens hawaiensis; assembly: GCF_021521415.1. Lineage (NCBI taxonomy): Eukaryota > Viridiplantae > Streptophyta > Magnoliopsida > Asterales > Asteraceae > Bidens > Bidens hawaiensis. The sequence continues at coordinate 31,600 of NW_027498965.1, forward strand.
AACCGAAGTGACCTGAGACCCGAATAAACTTCTAACCCGAACATGAGATAAAATATTCGGGTCGGTATTTGGGTTGAAATACTCAAATTCGGGTCGACATGTACCCCTAATTGTTATAGGGTAGTTTAGCGGTGAACTAACAGAGTGACCTTATGTATTCTTGTTCGGGGGTTCTCAAGACTCCAATTAATATTGGATCTATCACATTGGATCTTAATGTATTAATTGTCATAAAGCATGTTAAGAATGTATTTTCAATTCAAAAATTTAAATAGTATGGTATTTAAACCAATATGTATTGAGCATGTTTCTTCAATTTACACAAGTATTGATCCACATGTTACAACACTCCATCCCGTCTAATGCATGCTTGTATGATAAATTTCATATTTTGCTAAATACTATATGTTATTGTTGAATATGGTTGTATAGTTTTATAACGACTTGGAATATGGTTTTTTTTATTAATGATATTGTTAAAAGTGAATTTTTATTTTAAATTTGTTAAACCTGAAACCCAACCCGAATATACCCGACCCGTTTAACCCGAAACCCGAACAAACCGAACTTATTTGGGTCGGTTCTTGGGTCAGTTTGTTTTGAGCTCAAACCCGAATAACCCGACCCGAACAACCCGAATAAATAACCCGAAGAACACCCCTATTCCCCGCCGAAATCGATGGTTAGCCATCATGTCCCTGTCGAAACTAGCTTATTATATTTTATTAGTTTTGCAATGTGTATCTCGACAGCCTCTTTTTTGCAAATTCTAAATAGAGAAATCTACAATTTGCCTCTCTGGGTTATATCGTTGCTAAATGGAATAACCACTGAAAACGAAATTATGCATTTTGCACGTCTGTGAAATTTTGGCGGGACAGTCTGTGCCATTCCTGTCAGTTGGCCGGCGTTGACTAACCAAAAAAAGTTGAAATAACCATTTTACCCCTATATCTTCATCTTCATCATCTAACCCATAATCTACATCATCTAACCCAGAATCTTCTTCATCTTCGTCATCTTGTTCATCTAAAGAACGCTATTTTTAAAATTTGGGGCTTTTTCAAATCATGGCCGCCCGAATTCATAAGTTTGGTATAATAATAATAATAATAATAATAATAATTCCGGTAAATCGGAATCCGCCTCCATCTCCGTAACCATTTTCTGATTCTTGTTTAATCTTTTGACTCTTCAGCTTTAATCCAGCTTTAATCGTTGACTTAGTTTGTTTCAACAACTTATAATTGATGACCATCCACCCACAACAACCGTTATTGCCGCCAGGTATTCAATTAACTATGCTTTTAGCTTTCAAATCAGTTGTACCAAATTAAGATGCAATATGTTGTCACGCACCACTCACCGGAAACCCAATGTCCTCCACCACCACCACCACCGTGGTCGTCCTGGACAATGGCGGCGGCCAAATAAGCCGGGTTCGGCGGCGAACGCGACCCCCGCCGGAAACAACCTTAACTTCTTAACAAGAACACATACAAACATACAATTTCACCCTCACCGTTCTCTAATAACCACTGATTTTGGAAGAAAGAATGAAGGATTGATTGATTAAATGAAATGAAATTAGAATTAGAGATACAAATAATAATAGTAATAATAATAAACCTATTGTCGGGTTTGAAAATCGGGTCTTCAGGTTTTGGGGCTAAATAAAAAGAAAACTGGAAGCATGGGATGAACGGAAGGTGTAGCTCAGGTTGCACTGCAGCAGTCAATTTCTTAAACCCTAGGTTATTGCAAGATGAAATTGGCAGTGAATTGAGTCTAGTGAAGGTTAGACGAGTGAAACCATGGGTTGAATTGAATGCTGGTAGGGTTTCCATGGTAATTAGGGTTACCAGAAGTGAAGAAGAAGAGTTGAATGGATGAAGGTCAAGCAGTAAGAAGAGTGTCACTGGCATGCTACGGTAGTACGGCGGAGATTGGTGGTCGGAGTTTGGTGTGGTGGTCAGAGAGATAAGGTGTGGATGGATAGGGTTTTAGGAAATGAGTTTGGGGCTTTGTAATTATTATTATTATTATATTATATTATATTATATTATATTTATTATTTATTAGAAGAAGATTACTAAAAAAACCTTTAATACGTTGGTATTATTACTAAAATACCAACAATCAACTGACGGTCAACTGACGACAGGAGTCAGGAAAACCCGTCGGAGAAACATAGTGGCGCAACATTCGAAAATTCTTTTTCAGTGGTTATTCCATCTAGCGACGATATGACCCAAGGAGGCAAATTGTAGATTTCTCTTCTAAATACCTTTGTTTTAGTTTTTGTGGACGTTTGTTTGAATTGTTAACATAAAACGGACATAGTAGGGATTTCCCCTAATTTTAATCTTCAATTATGTGCATCTTAAGTTGTTAAAGAAATTAAATATTTATTTTTAAAAATTATGAAATAATAAGACATTAAATCTCTGGAATATCAAGTTAAAATCACTAAAATATTTTTTTTATTTCAACGGCTATATGTTTAGTGGCTATATTTACCAACGACTATATCTTTCAACGACCATATTTTCTAACTGCTATATTTTTCAGCGATTAAATTTTCAACGCCTGTAACTGCATCTTCACGGTGGACCTACAAAATGAAATTCATCTTCATTGGGGACGAGCTTGGTATGGTACCAATACCGACCAGTACGGCTGTACTGACCCCGAAAATTCCGATCACGAAGTTTGAAAATATCTGTACCGAAATATTCAGTTCTGTACCAATAATATCGGTATCAAAAACTCAAAACTTGATACCAATTGAGCAGCAAATCAGTACCGGTTCCCATTTTGCTAATCCATAATCCTCACATTAAACACCATCTCCAAGAGGATTATACATATATAGAAACCTAGTTTGAGGCCCGTGTATTACACGGGTAATTGATGAAAATTTTAAACTTTAACTATGAAGTGAATTACATTCAACAAAATCATCCATTTATTGTTAATACAATTTATATAAAAATTACATAAATTTATCAAAAATCAAAATCTTTGGTCCATGTATGTTTGTAACTCTTGTTAAGATAACATATATGTCTGCTTATAGCTCTTGATATAGCCATGTATAGTTAGTTGTGTGACAAATAAGGTTATTCAAGTACATACCGCGACCCTAGATAAATGATAATATATATCCATGATACTAACAAAAAAAATATTCATACGCATAAAATGTCATATCTTTTGATCAGTTAATAATATGATGTCATTTGAGATCATCCGCTCATGTTTATCCAAAAAAAATATGATTATTCCAAAAAAACATATTACCTGAACTTTGATGATGTAATCATCCTTAGAGTCTTCAGAATCTGAAATTGATTAATCATGATAAATTATTTGTTGTAATTAATATACTGCATATGACAAATTTTAATTAATTTTATATATTAAAATTAACTGTTGTATAATCAAGTAACATATAAAACCCAAAATTTAAATATAAAAAATATGAGTTGTTTCATTTCATATGAGCGGAAAATGACAAAGAAATGATAACCTTTAAGTCATGTTCAACTAACAGTAACTTTTAAAAAATAAAATTGTGATAGCTTTATTATTTTGAATATAAACTTTAATAGACACTTTAATTATGTATTAACCAACATGTAACACTAACATAACCTCAAATCGTTGTATTTGTATAAAAATAAAATTACTAAGTTAATATAATATTGAAATGATGTAAATAACTGATGAAAACGATATTCTAAGTTTCCATATCCTAAATGATTTTTTGAAAAGCGAAAATAGTGGAAAGGGATTGAAACATATTTTTTGGTTTAAATATTTGAATGCTTTTAATTAAGTAATTTGTCTTATAAGACATTAAATTAAATATATTTGAATGTATAAAAAAAGTATAAATCAAATCATAAATATATGTTTCTGGAACATTTTGTCTGAGTTATGAAAGAAATTTATTGAAAACTAAATATTGATCTTCTTGTTGCTAACCATTTATACTACACAAAACAATTATATAAATAAATAATAGATAGTTCATGTAGTAAATCGTTATTCATATGGATTATGATTATAATATTCAACTTCAATAACTTAATGCTAAACACCAAGATATATATAATATGTATTCTTCATGCTTACAATATTTATATAAAATGTTTGGAGAAATTAAAAAAATACATATTTTTTTAATTCAAATACATATGAGAAAATTTTAAATCCAAATTTGAAACTACTCTTATGTAAAAAATTATGCACTACTGCTCCAATCTTAATTTAAAAACAAGTTATAGTTTGCCATGATTTTAAAGTTTGTTCTAATAGATCTGCAAATTCAGTTTTGCGATTTCCTTGTTTTATTATCTTTCACTATTAGTATTAATGAATGAATTGAATATGATGTACATATGATGTACATTTAATAAAAATAAACTTGAATTCATATACTGAAATAATTTAAAATATAAGGATCATATGTTGAAATGTTGGAAAAAAAGGTGAAGATGGCTATGAGAGTGACAAGTGGCAAAAATGGGTAGTTATTTATTATAATAGATAGATTTTACCAAAGTGTTCAATTTACCATCCATTGTAACAAATTAAAATAAAAAGGATTAGAAAACACATGTTTTATTTTGACTAGAGTTATTGACCATTTTCGTCCCTGTGGTTTGTTACTTTCTCCACTTCAGTCAAAAGTTTGAAATTTTGTCAATTTAGTCCTCATAGATTTAAATCTTAGCCAATTACGTCCCATCCGTCTAACGTCATCCAGCGAGGCCGTTAGTTTAAGGGTATTTTTGTCTTTCTCCCTTTTATTTTGAGTTAATGGTCATTTTCGTCCCTATGGTTTAATACTTTTTGCCACTTCAGTCCAAAGTTTGAAAATTTGTCAATTTAATGTTCAATTTAATTATTTTTTTAATTTTTTTTTATTTATAACCCTTAAGAGCATAATCCAAGCCCAAAACATTCGAGCATAAACTTAAAAATGTCTGCATTTACTTTGTCAAAGACAGCAATCATGCCCCCTTCCCTCGTATTTAGTTTCCAGACGGTTCATAAACTCTCCCCCATGATGGAATTCAATAGTAAAGTGGTCAAAGCAATTCCCTGAAACCGAATTGTACTAGAAAAAACTAAAAATCATTTCTTTGATAAATGCATAATAGTTAGGGTTTAGAGACTAACATATTGTAACGAAAATCTTGGTCGAAATCAACTATTATACATTAATCAAAAAAATGCTTCTTACTTCTTTTTGTACAACTCGGTTTCAGGGAATTATCTTGGCCACTTTACCATTGAATTCCCCCATAGGGGAGAGTTTAGGAAATGTCTGGAAACTAAATACGAGGGGGTACGATTACTGTTGCCAACAGAGTAAATGCATACATGTATTGGAGATTGCTCGATGGTTTTTGGGCTTGGATTATACTATTCAGGGTTTTAGACAAAAAAAACTGAACCGAACATTAAATTGACAAAATCTCAAGCTTTGGACTTAAGTGACAATAGTATCAAACCACAGGGACGAAAATGACCATTAACTCAAAATAAAAGGGAGAAAGACAAAAATACTCTTAAATTAACGGCATAGCTGGATGCCGTTAGACGGATGAGACGTAATTGGCTAATGTTTAAAACTATGAGGACTAAATTGACAAAATTATAAATTTTGGACTGAAATGATGAAAGTATCAAAGCAAGGGACAAACATGGCTATTAACTCTTTTGACTAGTTTGAAAAATTGGCTCCAAAATGATCGTTCCAACTCCCAAGAGAGTGTGCCATGATTTACTGCCATCAATCACCTCACCGTTTAAAATCTCTATCCACTTCCGTTTATTCTTCTCTTCTATTCAAACGCTAATCTTTTTACTGTAAGTTTTAACAACAGCATCTTAATGGCGATTCCACACTCTTCACCCACCAACAAACCCCCCTTGTCTTCCAAGGTATTAACTATTAATTTACACTCGCAATTCTGTTAATACGTATTAAACTTGTAATATTAATTAAATGGGTCTTGTTTGTAGTGGAAGCAGACAAAGGCAGTGATTAAGAAAAAAACTACGAATGCTAAGCACAGGAATAAGAAAGTGAGATACATATTTTTTGTTATTTTCGCTCAAGCATTTTGTCGAACACCTTGTGTGCGCACCGGAAACTATAAATACCTTGTACTTTTAAGAGCTATTTTAGATGAAACTTGTGATTCTTACGTATGTATATGTCCTAGGGCTGCTAACTGCTTACTCAAAGTTAAACGAGCCAGCTTCGGTTGGCTCGTTTAATCTTAAGGAGCTGAGATTTGAGTTCGAGCTCAGCTCGGAAAAAGCTTGAGTCATCATGTTGTGAATTTGAACTAGTATTTAATATTTATCTGTTTTTTAATATTAAAATTCATTTTTTAAGGTTTCTAGTGGGCTCATAAACCATATTATGTGGGCTTATTCTATATAAATTTGGGTTGGGCTGACATTAAATTATCCAAACAAGCTAGCCCAAGAGACCACATACTTTGTCTCGAGCTAGGCTTGTTTCAAATCGACCCAGCGTGCCTTGGCTCGCTTTTAAACGAGCCAATTTCTTTAGGATAATGAGTAAGAGAACAGAGCGGAAAAACAAGGCCTCGAGGTGCTCAATGAGCCTGCGTTTTCAAAACTTCTCTTATTTCCAAACTTGTAGTGCTTTTAATTTTTTTTTTTTAATTTCTTTGAATTTCCAGTTTTTTTTTAAAGTCAATCAATCATTATTGTTACTATTTTAAATGGTTTGAGTTGGGGAAAGTCAAAATTTTGGACCATGCATATCATGCACTCATATGATCTTTTAAAAATACTACTTACTGTAACCAATCCTCAAGTACTTGCTAATCTTCTCTGAGCAGGTGAGTTTTGATCTTCCATCCAACACAATAGTAAGGTTAGCTCATACTCTGTAAATACTCTTCAGAATGCTCTTTTATGAGTTGTCTGGGAATACTTATCTCAAGTAGCAAATAGCAAAAAACTAGTAATTATTCATTTTGCTAACTATGAATTTGATTTGTTGTGCACAATTAAAGGTATGATCCAAAATCAGCCAGGTTGTCTCAAACCTGTGATTCAAAGGCCAAGTCAGCAGCTATTGAGCGAGCCAATGCGGTTCAAGCAAGCCTACCATCTGAATTACCTAGTTTCGTTAAACATATGCTTCCATCACATGTCACTGGTGGCTTTTGGCTTGTAAGTTTATCATCTTATAATATAAATTGCTGTCAAAAAATCTTAATGATAAAGCATATAATTGGTTAAACAATATGTAAGTCTTATCTGTGCTAAATGTGACAGGGGTTATCCAAGAAGTTTTGTGATGCGCATTTGCCAAAACAAGATGAAACGATTGTGTTAGTAGATGATAATGATCAAGAATTTAACACAAAGTTTCTTGTTGATAAAACCGGATTAAGTGGCGGCTGGAGAGGCTTTGCTATTGCTCATAAACTGCTTGAAGGAAACACTCTAGTATTTCAGTTGATTGACAGTTGGAAATTCAAGGTAAATGCACCAACAATTTTTATTATAAATTTGTTGTCTTGTTAGAATGATGAATTCATAGGTCACTCGGGTCTGCTTAAGTTTACAGACGTAAGTTACTTACAATGTATAATAATTCCATTACAAGTTACACAGGCATCATTTCTTGTATGCCTTTTGACACCTTGTTAGAAATTTTTTTGTCTTTTCACAGTTTCACGGGTGAAATCATTATGTCACAATACAACACAACACAACACAAACGTGATTCTTTTCCAATGGCATGAAATGTCATAAGAGTATATATTTGTCTTTCAACAATTCGAGGATAAAATTTTCATCCGCTAACTTTTGGTGGGATTTATACACATCTGTACCAACTTTTCTTTTGGTTGGATTTGACTAAATTTTAAACATTACTAAACTTTGGTTGGCCTAATGTTTAATTATGATAAATGTGTTGCCTGTTTGCTGTAAACTTTGTCAAATATGGGTGGCATTCACACATATTACACTGTTCCTTTTCTTATTATACATTATATATAATTTATATATGTGCTATTTGCAGGTTTACATTGTAAGGGTAAATGATGCAAATGAAATTGATGGAGCTCTTGCCCTTCTAAATTTAGTTCTTTCTGACATGAGTATTCGTAAGCCTCTTTACATATTTTCTACCGACTTCTGTTATTTTCTAGATAACGGGTCAGAAGTCAGAACGGGGCCGGGTTGGTTTGGGCCCACCCACAATCGTTTTTAAAAAGGTGTTTACTAATTCCTCCACGAATTATTCTTGGTCTTTAACAGAAATCATTTGTTGTATGCATTGAAAATAGTCTTTGATGACTTTCAATCCTTTTGACTTGTTCCTATGTTAGCAGTTCATAATTTCACTCGTTAACAAGTGTGCCGTTTTCATCTTTATAGTGCTTTTTTTCCCTTCTGATTTCTCTCTTGAACTTGATCAGACCAACGTAGAATTGAAAATGACTCGAAGAAAGTTCAAAATGATGAAGACATGGATATTGATTTGCCTAACCAAAATGTTCAAGAAAATGGTTTAGTAGTGTCTGATCAATCAGAAGAAGACAATGCGTTTGCAGATTCACCAGATTCTGAAGGACTCAGATTCTCACAATCTGCAGTTGAATTCAAGGACATCAAGAATATTAATGATTTCAGTATCGTTGTGGATGGTTTAATCATAGATTATGAAATACCAAAACACTTTCGAATCAAATACTATGATTTATGTCATAGTCAAAACACATATCTTCATGAAAACCTCTTAAAAGGCCTCAATGTTAAGCTAGAAGTTGGGATAATTCTAGAAACCGTCGCAATCGCTGATGCAATCAGAGCCTGTAAAGTCGGGGTTACTCGTGATGATCTTGATACTTGGGACAAAACCCTTAAAGCCTTTGAATATCTAGGTATGAAAGTTGGGTTTTTAAGAGCCCGAATCAGTAAGCTTGTCGGGCTTCTGTTTGAATCAAATGAGCTTCTGGAAGCCAAAAAGAATGAGCAAGTGAAAGCAGAAGATGAGATGAGGGTTATCAGTAAAAAGCTTTGTGGGATTAGAGATGTGATCAAGAATCTTGATGCTGAGATTAAAACTCTGGAGCTAGAAGGCAAGAATTTTGAGTTAGCCTTTTGTAAAGAGGCTAATGCACCTTGGTGACAGTCTTGTTTGAAGATTTAGTTTTATGTTTAGAAAGATTAACATTTTATGGGACTGGTCCAATTTTGGCATACGCTGCTTGCGTGATGATGACGTGGGAATTTCGTCATGCTTGTTGGCGATGATGTGGGTTGTTGCTTGTACGTTAGGATGTGACTATGAGTGTTACAAGTGTTTTATGGTTGTATTTTGTAACTGCAACTTGTTACTCAAGGTAGGTTATCCTTGTACTATTACTATAGGAAAATTACTAACTATTATGAGGTACCAAGGCTCTTTTAAGTGCTTATATCTTCTCATCTGCTTTTTTGTCGTGAATCATAATTGATTGAAACTAAATGGTGAATGTTTGTAAGAATCCTTCTGAGCTTTTTAAAATTATTTTGTTTGATAGATTAGTGTTTGTAGTGAGGGGGTTTAACTTTGAATGTATTATGTTCTATAAAGATAACGCTATAATGATTATTTTTGAAATAGCATCACCAATAGAGGTGATTTTTGGTTATGTTTTTAAAATGCTATATTAAACGGGCATGAACTATCAAAAAAGTTTTCTCTTCTCTCTCATCCATCTTCTCCCATATACATGTTTTTATTCCATATTCACTCATCTATATGATCACCTCTCTCCTCCAACTAATCTTCTCTCTTTTCAAAATCTTCAAGAATCTTTAAAGATGGTTTAACGTTTTAATTAAAATAAAGGTAATTTCTAAATGTTTACATCTTTTAAGAAAACAATCTTCTACTATATTTTCTATTGTAGTTTATAAAGCTCTATTTCCTCACTTAAAATTTTGCACACAAAATCAATCAATTTACATAAAGTTAGGCAAACAACCATAAACTTTCTTTTGTTTATAAGTTAGAAGTTCAAACCAGTACCGACCGATTCCCGCTACATCCCCGGTCGTAACTTGCGGGTTAATCACCACTATTGCTCTCCATATATAATCTGCTACAAAGGTAATTTAGGGGGTGTTTGGGATTCTTTAAATTATAAAAGTAGAGGTAGGATCAAATAAAAAATACTTTTTTTATAAGAATGGTAGGAACCATAGTAAAAATGACAAATGTCAGTAAACAAATTAATGAAAAGAGGCACTATGGTATTTTTATAAAAATCATTGTTTTGGCAACTCCTATATTTATGCCAACCGTTTTTTTTTTCACTTATTTCTTTAGTTTTTGTTTCTTTATTTGATTTTGTTTTTATCCTAATGGTCTAGCAAACCACGACCTGGGGGTGTTCATCATTTTTTTAGTTTTTAGGATTTTTTTGTCATCGTAAGAATACAAATGTGGTGTTGGTATTGTAAACGTTTTGAGTTGTAATGATATCATATTTGCTTCTTACAACGAACATCGTGTTGGTGATGAAAATTCTGGTGTTATTATTGTAAACGTTTTATGTTGTAATGATGTCACATGTGCTACTACCACGAAGATGATGTTGGTAATGAAAATTATAGTGTTGGTATTGTATTTGTAATGATATCGTACTAGTGTCATTAAATTATAAACAAAGATGATGTTGGTAACAAAGATTATGGTGTTGGTAACGAAAATTATGGTGATGGTATTGAACACCAAGATGACGCTCGTAACTAAAATTTATATGACCACAATTTAAGAATATTCTTTTTACGTTTATTGGATTAGCACTTGTCTAACTTTGAAATAACAAATAATAGCATGGCCAAGTTTAATTATAGGGCTATTATAAAATATTAATGTCTATTGATCGACTGTTATAAATTTTATATAACAAAGCAACAGTTTTATTAATAAATTTTAGTGTGTTCTTTTTTAAAAGCAAAAGTGATATTATTGCATTTTCATATGGTTATATAGTTACAAAGAATGGAGCTATGAGGTGTTATTTAATTTTTCACGGTGCTGGTTTTTAAAAAAAAATTACATTACTATTTTTAACTTTCTACGATGCTGTTTTCAAAAATCAAAGTGATGTCATTACCAAATAACAAAAGTTTGATTATATGAAGCTTATATTCACTTCTTATCTCTAATTTTGATTTTTGGTAATCCATGAATTTGTTTTAAATTGATATTAACTTAATTTCAGTAACTGACGTAATTATGATCTTGTGTTGTTTATTAGGGATTTCATTTAACAAACGTAAAAATGTCAGATTTGCCATTTATTTTTCTTAAATTTGTTGGTACTTTTTGTATTGCCATCAGGTGTAAATTTTTAACCATTGATTTAATTAGATTTCTTAGACGGATGATCTGGATCACTTCTCATGTTTCTCACCAAAATAGTATTTTGTATGGGATCCATCCTTAATAAAAGTAATTTAACGTGTTTGGGAAATTAAATTTTGTAAATGTATAAGCCATAAGTTACACTTTTGTAGGTAAAATAAGAAATCCCGAACACCCGTTAAAAAAACATTTTATTTTTTTAAAATTTGGCTCCACAATCAAAGTTTCCCATTTATCCCAAGACAGACTTCTTTCTTTTTTAAAAACAAACGGTCATCCATCTTCCATCCCTTCATACACACTAGCAACTTCATCTTCTTTCTTCCAAGGTATTATAATTTACACGTTTATTCACAGACAAAGGCCATGGAAGTTAAACAAAGGGTTATGAAAATCAAAGCCACAAATCCTAAGCAAAGAGTAAAAACAGTAAGACCCCTTTTATTTCTTTCTTATTTTCAGTCAGGCATTTTGTCGAACACCTTCCGTGCATTCACACATTTTAATCATTAACCTTATATCATTGAAAATTATAACAATTTGGGTTTTCTTAGGATGAAAATCGTGTTTCCCAGTCCAAATCTGCTGCGGTTAACCGAGCCACGGAGGTGCAAGCAAGCCTCCCACCTGAGCTACCAAGTTTTGTTAAGTCTATGCTTCCTTCACATGTTAGTAGCTGCTTTTGGCTGGTAAGTTCATTATTTTGTTGATCATAATATAATCATGGAAATTTGGATTTTAATAATATTAACTTTCACTTTCGTTGTCAAGAGCAATCCCGATAACGTGTATGTATAAATCAAATGTAAACCGAGTCCAAAATTTTCGATGATTATGCTACCGGGATTGCTTTTGGCAACCAAAGTTAAAGTTAGGATTATTATTATTGGCCAACAAGTGATAGTTATTTGGATTATTAAAATCCAATTTTCCTATAATTGTTTGAAGCAGTATAAAAATAATAAAAATATTATTTGTGCTAAATGTAACCAGGGGCTTCCGAAGGGATTCTGTGATTTGCATATGCCAAAACAAGATGAAACGTTTGTGTTATTGGATGAAGATGAACACGAATACAACACAAAGTTTCTTGCTGACAAAACTGGATTAAGTGGTGGATGGAGAGGCTTTTCAATGGCTCATAAACTGCTTGAAGGAGACGCTCTTGTTTTTCAGCTGATTGATCACTGGAAATTTAGAGTATGTGACTCGTTTATGTTGTAACGTTTAGAGCATTCACAGTCCATCCCCCATCCTTATCCCTATAATTACACTACAAAACACTACATTTCTCTTTCCTGTTTAATTAAATAATAATTTTTATACCTTTATTATTACAGTTTTCTCTCTCCTCTACTCACAACCAATTCAACAAATATTAAAAAATAAATAGAGGCAAACAATGTTCCCTAAATGTTTCCCCAAATTTACAAAAAATCACTACATTTCTCTCTCCACCCTATAATTTACACTCACAACAATTCAAAACTCTACCCTATAATTTACCAATTCCCTCACATAATTATGGGGGATGGGTTGGGAATGCTCTTACTAATCAATGTGTAAAAGTTCGATATTTAAAGCTTTTTCCTTTTTAATTGTTTTTGCAGGTCTACATTGTAAGGGCACACGATTTGAATGAAATCGATGGGGCACTTGGGCTTTTAAATTTGGTTCCGTGTGGTATGAATGGCTGTAAGTTTCTTTAAATACGACTATAACATGAAGATAAACAATTGGCTCTAATAAGTAATAATATACTTTTACTTATTTTATTCTTCATCTTGAACTTGATCAGACGAACATCAGATAAAAGATGGCTCAAAGAATCTTCAGAAAGCTGAAGATATGGATATTGATTTACACAAACAAAATGTTCGAGAAAACAGTTTAGTAGTGTTTGATCAATCAGAAGGCAACATTGATTATGCAGATTCACCAGTTTCTGAAGGACTCAGATTCTCACAATCTGTTCTTGAGTTCAAGGACATCAAGAATATTGACGATTTCAGTATCGTTGTGGACAATTTAGTCATAGATTCTGAAATACCAAAACATTTTCAAATCAAATACTATAATTTATGTCATAGTCAAAACACCTATCTTCATGAAAACCTCTTGGAAGGTTTCAATGTTAAGCTAGCAGTTGGGATAATTCTTGAAACTATTACAATCGCTGATGCAATTAAAGCTTGTAAAGTTGGCATCACTCGTGATGACTTTGACACATGGGATAACACCCTTAAAGCCTTTGAAGAGTTGGGTATGAAAGTCGGGTTTTTAAGAGCCCGGATCAGTAAGCTTGTCGGGCTTTTGTTTGAATCAAACAAGCTTTTGGAAGCAAAAAAGAATGAGCAAGTGAAAGCAGAAGATGACATGAGGGTTATCAGTAAAAAGCTTTGTGGGATTAGAGATGTGATCAAGAATCTTGATGTTGAGATTAAAACTCTAAAGGTAAAAGGAAAGAATCTTGAATTAGTTGTTTGTAAAGAGGCCAACGCACCTTGGTGACAGTCTTGCTTGAAGGTTTAATTTTATGTTTAGAACGAGAATGTTTTTGTGGCAATGATCCAGTTTTTGCATACGCGACTTGCTTGATGATGACGTGGGTATTTTGGCGTGCTTGTTGGCAATGATGTGGATCGTTGCTCGTACGTTAGGATGGAACTATGAGTGTTACAAGTAATGTAGGATGTGTTTTGTAATTGCAACTTGTTACTCAAAGTTGGTAATCCTTCTTTGTACTATTACTATAGGAAATTAACTATTATGGGGTCTTTAAGTTCGTTTAAGTGCTTATATCTTCTCGTAAAAGGCAAAGCGAAATCAACTCGAACACCTAAAAAACCAAAACCGAACAAAACTCAGATAAAGAAAGCAAAACCAAATGGTTTTTAAAAATTAAAAAACCAAAATTTCAGCTTCTTGCTTAATTTAAGCGCAAAACCAAACCAAACTGACTTGTGCACACCTTGTTTCTAATGATCGTTATTGAATACGAAGTAAAACAATATGTGTTAACTAACACATCCTGATCTTTTGGTCTTCATCATTACTCGCCGTTGTTAATTTGTGTATGAAATAAACATGTTTAATTAGTAGATTTTCAACAATGTAATTGTAACTTAATCAGTAAGTACTTGTAACCATAAAAAATAACTCTCTTTTCATCTTTGAATGTTTTGTTTGGGCCTTGTTTATAATACGTAGCTGTTCAAAAAAAGAAAAAAAGAATTATTGAAGTAAGTGGCCTGAACCTCTTAATAAATGTTTGAAAGACCAAAACTGTAATTTTTCAATCCTTGAGTCTAGCTTATAAAAATTCCTCAAATGTCCATTGTATATACGGTTGGCTCCACCCTTAAATCAAGTTAGACACCGGTTTTCTCTTTTAAATTGATGGCCGGCGGTATAAAAGTCAGTCCGACGGTATAAAAGTGTTGCCTGCGGTATAAAAGTATGGCCAACGGCATAAAAGTGTTGCCGAAGGTATAAAAGTACGGCCGACAGTATAAAAAAGTGGGCCAATTCCAATAAAATTAATTGAATTAAATTAAGTTTTATTTTGAATATTATAAAATAAAATCTTATTAAAATTTATTTATAACTTTTAATACATAAGGTTGTTTTAATTTTCAAATTTACCGTTGTGAACCACTTACTTTTATTTATGTGTGGGTGTAAATTATACTAAAAATGGAGCTGTGTCAAACTAAAATCGAACATTTAGACATACATTTGACCCGATTCGACTTTGAGTAAAGTATGCCGCCAAGTGATGATGGTCGGGTGGTAGTATGCCTCGACGTTTGTTCTTTTACAATCTCTCTTGTTTTACTCTTCTCTCTAATATGTTATATACTCCGACGTCAACAATATTGTATATATATTGTCAGACAATCTCCTTCTTCCTTCTTTTGTTGACAAACGACACCTCTCTCTGGTAACTGATTCAAACTCTAGAAAAAGAAGATTATATTGCCTAGAGGAAACATTATTTTTTATATGTCTTGAAGTACATGATGTCGAGTATTGTCTTCATCTTTTGATATTAGTTTCTTATGTGTTATGTTTCGAGTAGTTAAGAAAAAAAGTAGTCTAACAACAATAAACATTTTTACACTTTTATATCACTTTCTTGTCAACCAGTAGTCTCCGCATAAAGCAGTTGTACTCTACTCTACTCTACTCTACTCTACTCTACTCGATCGCCATTGTTGACTGACGGCGAATTTGTTAACGAAGAGGTAACTGCAATCCGCCATTACATTATTATTATTCGTTTTCTCCATCACATTATACGACTTAGGGTTTCTATTTCACTTGTTATATGCACTATTACTCGTTGATTTTAAGTTACTCAGCATTATGATGTTGCCGTTGCTCTTAATTCCGTACTTGCTTGATCTAGTGTGATATCGTCTTCGTTTAAGCTGTTTCGAATGCTTATCGAGATAACTAACTGTATTTGCTTCTTGCTCTGTATATTACTTAGTGAATATTGCAAATGTTGAACTGAAACAAACAAATAAATAAATAAATCACAAAAGATTAGGAGAATACCTGATTTAGTTTGGTATGTGAAATGTAGATCAATAACTAACCGCTTTTTACTTAATGATGTTCTAATCATGCAGCCAGGATATTTCAGGATATTCATGTGTATTAGCTTTTGTGTGCTTATTGTATTAATGATATTGGTACATACTACATAATATTGTAATCGACATTTGTGCTTAAGTTTGTGCATAGTTAGGACTTAGGCTTGTAAACGAACAGGAACGTAGGATGTTCGTAACTACGAAACGGTTTCATAATTATAGGGATTAACAATAACCGTATCAAGTATAAAAATATCATGATACCATACTGCTGTGACTGATAGCCATGAGAAACATCAAATCAGAGACGGATAATTTAAGAATTTTGGAGTTGGATTTATTTATTTGTATGCTTGTTGAATTCTAACCTAAATGTGGAATTAAGTTATGCGGTTGAACATCTTTTGATATCTCAAGTAACGTATACCGCAGTTTATAGCAAAATTAAGCGGAGAGTAGATAAATCCATATTGATTTGACTGTGGATTCAGTATGTATATATCTTATCTTCTGAATGTTACAAACTTACAATGATATAATATCCTTCTTGTTGAGAGCACTTTACACTTTGATTGTACTTTTTATATGTGATTATGGTTTGAAATCATGCACCGATTGAGTTTTTGTTGCGAATGTGACTATGGTTTCAAATTAGAAAGATATTTGATGGTGAGTAAGAGTTAAGAGCACTCTACTCGTTCCATTACTGCTGCATGTTTTTATTTTTTGCTTTTGTAAAAGCAAAGCTACTTGTTGATTAAGATAATTGATTATTGTTCTAGTTGTTTTGATCTTTTGTCTTTAATCATGATCAGTTGTGTTAGTGTTAGATATTTACTGATACATCACATAATCGATTTGATAAGGTTGATAAAGTGTGAGAGATCAGATAATAGATAGATAAATTGTTAATCCAACCTGATTAAACCGAAACCTGAAAATAATAGTTAGATAGTCAAACTTGTATAAAGATTTGTTAGAAATCAATTTTAGAAGAAAATTATAAAAAGACAAAATAGTTAGTAGTTAAGATTGTAAATGGCAGAAAGAGAGAGTTTACAGAAAAATATAACAAAACCCTTTGTCTTCGATTAACCGCGAATTCTGTTACGTATTAAACTTGTAAGGTGTAATATTATGTAAATGTGTTTGTTTGATCTGTTTGTAGTGGAAGCAGACAAAGACAATGACAGTGACTAGGAAAAAGTTATTACAGAAAAAAGCTACGAAAGATAAGCAGAGGGATAAGAAAGTGAGACCCTTTTTCTCTTTTCTTTGCTATTTGTTGTCAAGCATTTTGTTGCATGAGCTCTGGAAGCTATAAATACCTACTTTTAAGAGACCAGATAACTACTTTTTGAGTGTTTTGGTGAAGGAAACATGATAATGGATTTTGTTACAATCAAAATGTACTTTGGACTTGTCTGAATACAAACTATTAAAAATACTACTTACTATAACTAATCTTCAATTATTCTCTGAGCAGGTGCATTTTGATCTTTCGTGCAACACAATAGTAAGGTTGGCTCATAGTCTGTAAATGCTCGTCAATATGTTCATTCATTAATAGTGATTATCTCTAACTATGCATTTGATTTATTGTGCAAAAATTAAGGTATGACCCAAGCTCAGATCATTTGGCTCAAACCCCTGATCTAAATGCCAAGTCAGCAACTGAGCAAGCCAATGAGGTTCAAGCAAGCCTACCATGTGAATTACCAAGTTTTGTTAAACTTATGCTGTCATCACATGTTACTGGTAGCTTTTGGCTTGTAGGTTTTTCCATCTAATGATCAATAAAAATTAGTGAAAAGTTTTTGCACATATACTTATCTGTGCTAAATGTGACAGGGATTCCCCAAAAAGTTTTGTGAAGCGCATATGCCAAAACATGATGAAACAGTTGTGTTGGTAGATGAAGATGAACAAGAATTTAACACAAAGTTTGTTGTTGGTAAAAATAAAACTGGATTAGGTAGCGGTTGGAAAGGCTTTTCTATTGCTCATGAATTGATTGAAGGAGACGCTCTAGTTTTTCAGTTGGTTGGCCATTGGAAATTTAAGGTAAATATGCAAAAAAATCCACTATAAACATGTTTTTTTATTATAATAATGCATACATAGGTCACACATGTCTGCTAAAGTTTACAAACATAATTACAATGTATAATTATTCAATTTCTAGCTATATAAGTATCATTTCGGGCATGCTTCATCATTTAATGTTTTGACAACTCGTTAAGGGTGTTTTTGTTTTTTCACAGTTTCAAAGTTTCATAAGTTACTACTTTTTTGTTGAATTTTGATAAATGTGATACCTGTTGGTTGTAAACTTTGACAAATATGGAAGATATGCATAGATATTACACTGTCCCCCTAATTTTTTAAGCTTTATTTTTATATGTATATATATGTTATTTGCAGGTAAAAATAAAACTTTATCCAATTTTTTAAGCTTTATGTTATTTTTATATGTATATATATGTTATAGCTTTATTCTATACATGTATTGGTGTTATTAATTGTACTACGTGCTATTAGCAATTTTATTACTATCAAACTTTGATGCTCCTTATTTTCTCTCATACAATGTTACTGTGAGCTGAGGGTCTCCCTGGAAGCCACCTCTCTATCCCGTCGGATAGAGGTACGGTGTGCCTACATCCCACCCTCCCCAGACCCTACTTATAGCTTTGCTATTGGTGGGACCTCACTGGGTATGATTGATTGATTGATATGTTATTTGCAGGTCTACATTGTAAGGGTAAATGGTGTAAATGAAATTGATGGAGCTCTTGCCCTTCTAAACATAGCTCCTTGTGACATGAATATTGATGATTTCAGTATTGTTGTTGACGATTTAATCATAGATTCTGAAATACCAAAGGATTTTCAAGTCAAATACTATGAATTATGTCATAGTCAAAACTCATATCTTCATGAAAACCTAGTGAAAGGTCTCAATGTTAAACTAGCAGCTGGGGTAATTCTTCAAACTGTTACAGTCGCTGATGCAATCAGAGCTTGTAAAGTCGGGGTTACTCGTGATGATTTTGACACTTGGGATAAAACCCTTAAATCCTTTGAAGAATTGGGTATGAAGGTCGGGTTTTTAAGGGCCCGAATCAGTAAGCTTATCGGGCTTTTGTTTGAATCAAAAGAGCTTCTGGAAACAAAAAAGAATGAGCAAGTGAAAGTAGAAGATGAGATGAGAATTATGAGTGAAAAGCTTTGTGGGCTTAAAGATGTGATGAAGAATCTTGATGTTGAGATTGAAACTCTAGGCAAGAATCTTGAATTAGATTTTTGTAAAGAGGCTAATGCACCTTGGTGACAGTTTTGTTTAAAGATTTAGTTTTGTGCTTAGAAGGACAACTTTCTGTGGGAATGGTCCCATTTCTGGATACACGGTGCGTGGGTATTTGGTGCGTGGGTATTTGGTGCATGGGTATTTTGGCCTGCTTGTTGTTGATGGCGTGATTGGTCTATGCAAATTATTTGGATGAGAGTATGAATGATACAAATTTTATGGCTGTGTTTTATATTTGCAGCTTGTTATCTCAAGTAGATTGCTATTATACGGATTAACGGTCTTCTTGTCTCCTGATGTATCATAACTTTCTTAATATGACAAATGCTTGTACTGATTTGGTATCAATTCTGTTCTATCAGTAAGCATGGGAATAAAGAATCAGGCTAAATCATAAAGAATATTAAACTCAGGTGGCCTAATGACTGAAATCATAACCCTGCATGCTGCAATCTACTGCTATCAATTACACAAATTTGCAGTATGACTGAAATGCCCATGTTCAGGCCCTAAATTGTATATAATCTGCTGCCATCGATCTGTTTGGATGAAAATCACATATGTAGTCTGCAAATTGTGTTATAAGTGTAATATGCAACTTCTGTAATCTTTAGCTTTCTAAAATATCCCCAATCTGAATCCAAGTCTTCAAATTCTAATCCAACATCATAGGATGATGTTACGAACCAACCATTTTAAATTAAAGCTTCTGAAAGTTGAGTTGGAGTCATAATACATTAATACCTGTAAAACAAACTAAGTGAGACTACAACTCTAAACCATTGAGATGATCAGCATTTTCTACATCAAATTTCCCTTTTCTCATTCTCATGTCCCAAAATGATAGTAGCTGGCGGTGGCGACCACACTTGGGGGTGTGTTGTCCATATTTTTGTCCTATTCTGTAAATTCACAAATTAAAAAGATTGATATGACCAAATCTAGGCGGCGACGGAGCCGTGGTGTGGTGGTCAGACCATTCGGATTCAACACTCGCATCCTCTATCGTTTGTATATTTAAAGAAAAGGAAAAAAGAAAACTAAATTCTTGGACTAATAAAAGGTGCGAGGAAAAAAAAAGTTTGGTTTTGAATATATAGTTAAACTAGTTTTAGAGCCCGTGTAACACACGTGATAATCTAGATAATTAAGTTACAAATAAAATAATACATAATGTATATAGAAAAATGTATTACATCTATGTTTGTATCATTATGCATAAATTGATTTTATTTATATCACAAAATGATTTTTTCTAAAAAAAATGAACTTAATAAAAAAAACTAATTCACATGCAAAAACATACAAAGAACACTTCATCTGTAGAAAATTTATTTTCAATATCATATATTTATAACTGAAAGAAATTTGGTTATGAACTGATTTCGGAGAACACTTCTCATATAATAATAGTTTTGAGCCACACCATAAAAAAATATATTGATAAGTTTGAAGGGCTTCTCGACTTTGCCAATTGACAAAAACATCCCTTAAAAATAAATTCAAAAAAATAATAATAAAATCATAACTCAAAATATAAATAAAAAACGAAAAAAATAAAAAAAACTAAAAATGTTTCCGCCATCATTCCCGTTCAAAAAAAGATACAAAAAAAAATAAAAAAAATTGACAAAAAGACACAATGGTATGATCAAAGACACAATGACGAAAATGAACAAAAGACACAATTATAACTAAAAAAAGGCACAATAGATCGCAAATTATTACACAATGCCGAACAAAATATAACACAATGTTGAGTAATATAACACAATATAAAGAAAAAAAGACACAATGTCAAGGAAAAAAGAAACAATCAATGACGAAAATAAGCACAAAACACAGTTATAAACAAAAAGAAAACGATTTTTTTCATTTACCATTGTGTTTTTTTATGATAACGAGAAAGACGGTGGAAACATTTTTGTGTTTATTTTATTATATTTTGAGTTATAATTTTGTATTTATTTATTTTTAATTTATTTTATGAGTTTTTTTGTATGACTAGAAATCATTCTCATTCTTTTTATTTTTGTTCTCTTTTATAGAATAACTTGACACATTGTTATAAATAGATAGATCTATTTGCATTTAAAGGTTTCATTTATCTATATTATTATAAATAGATAGATTATAGATAGATCTATTTACTCACCTTTTAACACTCATAAGTCAAGAATATACCACTACAATGATGAATGGTCATCGATCATACGAAATCCATGGATACTCTATGATCTGTATGCCTATATTTTTTGTTATTTAAATAAGAACCACTTGTTCCCAGCTTATCATAAACTTCTCACAAACAATTTTCTTCCTAGTAAACGCTCTATTGTTATTTAAATACATCATCGGTGAATAAATATTCCCCAATATTAACAAAAACTTGTTTTATCGATCTTGAAGCATACATTCAATGGCATCTACTTCGACATCATATGTTCAAAAGAGGTTCAGGTATGATGTATTTTTGAGTTTCAGAGGTGAAGACACCCGCAAGAACTTTGTAGATCATCTCTATCTTGCTCTTCACCATAAAGGCATTATAACTTATAAAGATGATGAAAAAATCGAGAAAGGGAAAAGAATCAGTGATCAGCTCATTAGATCAATTGAAGAATCAAAATTTCACATCATTGTTTTTTCCAAAAACTATGCGTCATCATCATGGTGCTTAGATGAGCTCGTAAAGATCATGGAGTGCCAGAAGACGATGCAACATATGGCTTACCCCATTTTCTATGATGTGGAACCCACTGAAGTCCGCAACCAAAGTGGGGCCGTTGGGGAAGCCTTTGCTAGACATGAAAATGGAAGTTGGAGCTCTATTCTGCCTCTTGATCGACTTTGTTCTATTGTAGCATCTTGGTGCAAAGGATCTTCTTCTTCATTGAATGGTTTCACAGTTTATCCGGTAACATCTTTATCATTGCATTTGTATTTCTATTTGTTCTATATGTAGTATTACCGAACAATTTGTGTTCAGAATAGAAGTAATTTATGATTCAAATGTATTGTACTTGTGTTAAATCTTGTTGTTGCTAAGAAAGTTATGCACTTTGGCAAACAGGAAAATGAAGATGATGTTGGAAGATGGAGAAATACTCTGAAAGAAGCAGCCGACCTCGCCGGGGTAGAGTTGAAGAACACTTTTAATGGGTAATTCCTTCATCATACATCCTACATTTTTTTTTTCTCTTAAAATTGTTTTTAAATGGAGTAATCTATCTGGATATTCTTTTGACACACAGGCATGAAGCTAAATTTATCCAACAAATTGTTCAAGATATTTCACTAAAGCTGCATTTCATTAATTCTAGAAATGATGGGAAGATAATAGGCATGGAGTCCCGAGTACAATATGTTGATTGGTCTTTGAAAACTGATTGTGATGATGTTCGTATGATAGGGATCAAGGGGATGGGAGGTAGTGGGAAGACCACTTTGGCGAGAGCAGTTTTTGATCATATATTCCGAAGGTTCGATGGTAAAAGCTTTGTTGAGAACGTGAGGGAAGTTTCAAAAGGCTCATTGTCTGGTTTGAAGAAACTGCAAAAACAGGTCCTTTCAGATGTTTTAAATGATCAAAACATTGATGTAGCAAGTGTTTATGACGGGAAACATATGATGAAAAAGATGATGCGTAGTAGAAAGGCTCTTGTAGTTCTAGATGATGTGGATGATATAGAGCAACTTGAGGCTTTAGCGGGTGAGCTTACTTGGTTTATGCCGGGAAGTAGAATCATCATCACAACAAGAGATCAACAAGTGTTAGTAGCACACGGAGTGGACTGCATTCATGATGTTAAATTGTTATCACATGAGGAAGCAATTTGTCTATTTCATAAGTATGCATTTAAGGGAGAGATTCCAAAACCAGGGTATGGATGGCTATCAAGAAAAGTTGTACGTTATGCTGCTGGTCTTCCCTTAACAATCAAAGTTTTGGGTTCACATCTTTGTGGTAGAAGAAAGCGCGAATGGCTAGATGCCATAGAAAGAATAAAAACAATTCCGTTAGAGAAAACTTTAAAAATATTGGAACTAAGCTATAACGGTCTAGAGAGTGACCAGAAAGAAATATTTCTAGATGCTGCATGCCTACTGAAAGGTGAAACGAAAGACTACGCGATCAGAATACTTGAAAGTTGTGGATTTAATGCTCAAATTGGTTTAAGTGTTCTTGAGCAAAAGTCTTTGTTAACTATTTATGATGATAACCGGTTGGGCTTCCATGACCATATACAGGAAATGGGCAGGAATGTTGTTCGACGTTTGCACCTTAACGAGCCTAGAAGACATAGTCGATTATGGATTAAAGAGGAAATTGAAGATATATTGGTTAATGAATCAATATGTTTTAAGTTTATATGAATCATGGAAAAATAGAACATTTTACTTGTTATGAAAAAATTTGTATCTATTTTTTTTTAATTTACAGGGCACTGAAGCAACAAGAGGCATAAAACTGATCTTTACGGATCTTGATCCAAGAATTATCATGAAAGGTCTTAGAAAGATGAAAGAACTTATCTTTCTTTATGTGGATAATGGATATGGAAAATGGGAAGTTGATGAAGTTGGCCCGTACTTACCAGAAGCTTTACGACATCATCGTTGGAATAGATACCCTTTTAACTCTTTACCTAAAACATTTAGAGCAAATAAGCTTGTTAAGCTAGAAATGGGCCAGAGCAATATTTCTCAACTTTGGGAAGTGGGAGAAAGAAAGGTAGAATAATGGTTGTTTAATTGTGTTTCATGATGATTTATTATGCTCTCTTATCGTCTTTATACTGATATTCATCTTTCTTATTTCTTTTTATGATAGGTTCTTAATAATCTCAGGTACCTTGATCTCCGTGGGTCAAAGTTGAAAAGCTTTGACCTTGGGATGAGCCCATATCTTGAAACATTAGATCTTGAAGAATGTTCTGACTTTGTAGAACTCCACATGCATGTTAAATGTCCAAAGCTCAAATACATCAACCTTAGTGGCTCTAAGGTGAGTAACATTAACCTCGGGATGACTCCGCGTCTCGAGGTTTTAAATCTTCAAGCATGTAATAACTTGGTAGAAGTCCACACTGTTCAATGTTCAAAGCTCAAAGACATCAACCTCAGTTGTTCTAAGGTCAGTAAACTTGACCTCAAGTTGACTCCAAATCTCAATGAGTTAGATCTTAGCGGATGTGAATATCTTCAAGAAATCCACGCTCCGGTGGGATGTTTAAAAAAGCTTGTCAACTTCAATTTAAGTGGTTGCTCGAGGTTTGAGTACTTTTTTGTTGACAAACAGGTTGAATTAGCTGGTCTTATGTCTTTGGCCACGTTAACACTGATAGCAATGTCCCAAGATATATGCCCGTTGCATCCTAACAGTAATTTGCCAAAGTTTAAGTTTGAATGCAAATATGTTGAACCTGGATTCTCATGGAGTGGAAATCTTGAAAAGCTTCTTTCTTTTGGTCTATGTGCTTGCACAAATCTTGAATCTTTTTCGGCAAGGATTTCTAGTCTGCGTCATTTAAGAGAATTTACACTTGAAGGAAGTATTCCGGAGGTGCCCAAGGATTTGGGCCAGATACAAAGTCTAGAGAAGCTTTGTTTTTTGTCGATGGAAATTAAGCATCTTCCAAATAGCATTTGTATGTTGCATTATCTTAAATATCTTAAACTCGAATCTTGTTGGCTTCTTCAGCAGCTACCCAAAGATTTTGACAGATTAGAGAGTTTAGAGGAGTTGCACCTAACGGATTGTAGATCCCTACGAGAGATCCCGAACAGTTTATGTGAGATAAAGTGTTTGAAATATTTAGATCTACGCCTTTGTATCCTGGTGGAGAAATTGCTGATGGAGTTTGGGCGTTTAGAATGCTTGAAAGTGTTAGATATAGCAGGTGCGGGCATAACTTCTCTTCCGCAAAGCATTTATCAATTGGAAGGTCTGGATATTTATGGGTCCATGGGGCAGCTTGAGTCGTATGGTTTTACATCCGTGACAGTAATCTTAGGACGTTTCTACTATGTATGTATACCTGTGAGTAAGATAGGCGCTAACAACACAATCATAAGATATGATTTGGATTCAAAAGGAAGTATTCAAAGTGAAGTCTTTGAATCTTTAAGCTTGTGATATTTTATAAAATGTAAAAGGGACTTATATTCTGTTAGTAATTTTACATTCATTTGAAAATTTTAATTGTTTATTCAACCAAAAATTCTGGACGTTGTGTTCAGCCAAAAATTCAAGTTAAAGCTAACTTCGGCTTTGACAATTGACATTGTGTTCTTAAATAGTTGGGTCTATTTGGATGAATTTATGATTTTAAGAGTTGCACAAGATTTTGCATAATTGGGTTTATCAATGGGCCTAGTTAAAAACTATTTTTTTAAATTTTTTTTACATGTTCTTTACTATCGACGTGCTTTGTGAACGGGTTATGGTATATTTGTGGACTGACTAGTAATGGTGTGGTTGTTTAATTCAATTCAACTACGTTACCGTACTGTTTTTAGAATCAGTTATTTCAGTTTTCAGATAATTGGCATTTGATTGAATTAGTTTGTGCTTTTGTAGGATTTGGATTGAGTCCATCTGATCTGCTGCCCCACTTGAATTCATTTGGTTTTGAGTAACCTGTTAAATCGATGCAATGATTGATTGTTGTAAATTTACAAGAGACACATATAAAATAGGGAAACACGTTGATTCTCGGTCGCATACCAGGAATGCGTTCATATAAAATATGATGAAAGACTACAAAAGATGAAGTCTTTCATCAAATTAACTTTGTTTTCAAGTTTCAAATCAACAATTTTTTTAAATTTGACATGACCTTGATTGGTTGGTTAATTTCTTTCTTTTACTCCCTATACATGACATTTTCAATATAATGATTATTAGTAATAGAAGAAAGGACTCAAGCTTTCTAGATTTGAAGAGTCTATAAACATTACGGCAAGAACATGATCTCATGAACATGAATTTAGGAGGTCACACCATTAAAATTTGTTATGTTTGAACCTTGATTTGCCAGCTCACAAGGTAACAGTTATAGATCCTTCCAATCTTGAAATCTTTCATCGTTTCTGTTATTATTAACAATGCTTTTAGTGAAAATGCCATGTATAAGAGTAAAAGGAAAAACCAACCAATTAAGGTCATGTCAAATTTAAAAAAGATTGCTAATTTGAAACTTGAAAACAAAGTTGATTTGATGATAAACTCCATCTTTTGTAGTATTTCATCAATGTCAATGACTAAGGGCAAAGAATCTAATGAAATGTTAGTTTGTGACGTTATGTAAATACTATGATCACAATAAGAGCAGTTTTCAGCTGAATGAAACATATTTTAGTTTTTGTACGAAAGAGGTACCAAGGCAATTGATATGGAATATAAAAGGATAAACTATCTAGAGTATGCTGATCAAAACTCGCAATCAATCATTTAATTATCAATTTTCCAAATTTTACCATGCAAACATTGTAGTGGCCTACCTAAAGCTATGGTGAATTAAATTTTTTAGTGAAAAAGACGCTAAGATCGACTACCCATTTAGGTTTGTGTTTTCTTTATATTTTTTTTGCGAGAGCGGATGACTTACTCTGACAGTTTTAAATCGCGTGATTGGTCTGTTATATCTTTTTTACCCTTATATATTGTGATGATCCATATTGTGTTGAAATTTCTTATCGTAATACTGACGACTTTGCTATTGGAAAATGGTTGATAGATAATGTTATTGAACTTTTACATTCGGAGGTATTTAATTGATTACAAATTCCACCCTATTTACCTAATAGACCCTCGGGCCTAACCCTATTAAACCTAATATCCAATAACTCTAAAAATCTAGTCTAATAAACTTTTATCATAGAATTGAGTTGAATTCTATCGCAAACTATTTACGTAATTTAATTATAATCATCTAATATGTGATTTTGGCGAGATATTTACATCATCACATCAAGAGGCATCTCCAACAAATTGAGCAGTAAGTGACTCTTACTTCTTCAACAGATTTTTTAACAATTAACTGAAAAAAGTTGTGCGAGACAAGTGACTAGGAGTGCAAACAAGCCGCGCCGAGCCCGAGCTACAGACTACTCGAGCTCGGCTTGTTAAACTTTTTTGAAGCCCAAGCTCGAGCTCGGCTCGAGTCGAGCCTATGTTTCTGGGATCGAGCTCGGCCTTTGTCACACCCCAACCTACGACGGAAATGCCGGAGCGTGAGCTGATTGCCCACAGCTCTCAAGGTAATATTATGCAATATTAAAAATTTCAATATCTATTTATTAAATTCAAATAAAACCAATATTCCATACAATATCCAAACAAATACAAATAGTGCAAAAACCATAAACAAATTATCTCATTTAATTTCCGTAACATTATTCCTTAAATGATCTTCCAAACTTGAACTAACTTCAAATCACACGATAACCTACATATGCGGTTGAAAATAAAGTAGATTTGTCAATACAAGGTTAAATGAGCAACACACCGATTTAATGTACATATAATATATAAAATATAAGTATTGCAACAAGTCAATTGAGATAAACAATTTAACCAATGAGCAAAGACAAATGAGATGTCTAAAAGCACGAAGCTATTACGACTGTCGTATGATCATACTATTCTGAGATTATGTTGGACCTCTCTGAATACGATTCACAATAAGCATGTAAGCACGTAACAAGTATGGTATATAATTGTTAACACATAAGACAATAGTTGCAGTTTGAGTATATAAATAAGAAATAATCAGTTAACTTGGGTCATGATTTTCGCTTTATACATGTTAATTGATCTCGTGAATATCATATTTATATTATTTTCGGCCTAATAAACGATATAAACGTGTTAATTATCTCAATTGTTGGTTCGTTTTTCCGAAATATGTGACCGACACTATCATATGCTTATTATACAAAAAAATCTTCCGTGTCAATCCAATTAAACTGGCAGATCTTATCACCAAACCCTAGCCGTGGTAAATGAGCTTTTATTGAGGCTTGGACTCGATAAAGCCCGGCTCATTCGAGTTTTTTTATCTATTTGATCTCGAGTAGCTCGTGAGCATTGTATAGGTAAAAAAAGGTAATCATTTGACTCATTCGAGCTTTCAAGACGAAGCTAAAAACAAATACTCAAATTGTATAAGGCAAAAAATGTAATCATAAGGTGAGACTAAAATAAGCCAAATGATTATTATATCAAAATAATGCAATATACATGTGTGCCAAAGATAACTACTTTGCCACCTAATGAAATTCTAAAACCTAGTAGACAATTTGAGTATTTGTTGTTAGCTTCTTGAAGGAAAAACTGAAACATTGGCAAGGAAGTAGCCTAAACGGTATTGTTGACAAAGTAGTACATATAAGTTTTTTATTTACCGACGTGAAACGTTGGACATGAGATTCGAAATTGAACTTTTAAGTTTGATATTTCCTAATTGCATTTCAAACCAAATTGAGCAAGGGTTTTAGATTTTGAAACTAGCTTTCTGTGAGCAAATTTTAATATATAGTAGAAGAGACAGGTTAAAGAAACAACAGGTGTTGCACAAATGAAAGTGTGCTAGCAGGGCCGTCTTCGAGAATACAAAAAATAACCAAGGCCCAGAACATGAAAAACAAAAGGCCCTAAAATACAAAACAAAAGTTTTTTTTTAACCATGATCATCTTCATCAACATCATCTTGTACATCGTTTTCTTAAAATTTAGAACTTTGAGGTTGCTTTTGAAAAAATATATGTATCTTTGCATTCTTCTCGATTTGTTTATTTCTTAGTTCTATTTTTCTATTTGTACGTTTTTGACTATCGGATTAGTGTTTAGATTTAGGAGGCATAATATCTAAAAATAACAAATATTAACATAGCTAATAAACTATCAATAATCAATTGTCCAATCGATAAATCATAAACTCATAAAACTTGAATTCAACAAATATTAAATTATTTAGCATAAAAAATATTTAAAAATTAACAATAACAAACAGGAAATTAAAATAACCACACAAGTGTTTGTGGCTCTCCTTTTTCTTGAAGAGTGAACAAACAGCAAACCAACGACACATAAATTAATAGTTGGATGAAGGTCTCCAGTCGCCATCGCCGTTCAGAAGTCCGATGGTTGGGAATCGGGATCCTCGCTGTACGTACGTCTCACAATCAAAACCTGGCGTTATTATGATTTTGTTAAAGAAGTGGGTCTTTTAATACAGATGGGCTTAGAATATATATATATATATAAAAGATTATATTAAAATTTCATGGGCCCTTAAAGGGGAGTGGGCCTGGGGTTTGAGCCCTCCCTACCCTCCCTTTGGGCTGGGCCTGTGTGCTAGAGTTAGAACATAACCTCAACGATACACTCCATGAATTTCAACTTAAAATCTAGAAGAGGCGGGATGTTTGATTATGGAAAACAAATTTGTTCTAGAAACGTTTTGTTGCAATATTTTAGAAAATCTATTTTATGTAATAATTTACGAGGTTTTATGGGATAGTGAATACGAAACATTTTATTAGTAAATGTGTGCTGATTTTGGATTTGACCAATTTGTTTGGTGTTCAATGACATTTGTTTATGACAGTGATGATTTAGGACATTTTGTTTGACCCATATGTTGATGTTTAATGTCATTCGTTTAAGTTGAAAACCATATGCATATGTTGACTTTCCTGAGATCGGTCAAACAATAGTACAACATGACAAAACATTTTCGAATCAAGCACTAAGATATTTTGTGAGATCATTCACGTTCAATCCATCAAACAATGTGAGTGAAGTGTTTATAATGTAAGGAGAGGTTTAGGGTGTTGTGAATGGATGAGAGAGAAACACAGTGATTTTTATAGTATATTTTAAGAGTTACTTTTCACACCTTATAGTTTTTAATATATTTTGAAAGTGGTTGTAAGTGAAAGAAAGAGAAATGGTAAAGGTATAGAAAAATATTATCTAATTTAAAAGGGATTGAAAAATGTAATGTTTTAGTGTAATTTTGAATTTAAAGATAGGGGATAAGATGATAATGCTTTGAGAAGGTCAATATTCTCATATCATTCTATTGAATTAAATACAAGGATACATACGGATACAGGGTGTTGCTAAACGTACCCATCCCTTATGTTTTACATTAATATAATTTAAACCTTTTTGTTTATTACATGTTATTTTGTCATCTTTTATTATCATTATTAATAAAAAAAGTTTTTTTTATTATTTAAAGAGTTTTTCTTTTCCTTTATTAATCTTTATTTTTGTATATTATAAAACATTTTTTTTTTGTTTTTTTAGATAACTAAAAAATTGTTTATGTAAAAAAAAATTAAAAAAACATGTTTTTCTACAAGTGTTTTAATAATTTTAGGGTGTGTTTTTCATTTTAAGTAATTTTTAGAGATAACTTACTTTAAAAAAGAATCACATTTTTTCATCAATAAAACAGATTAAACAACATAAAACTTAATCAACAAGTTGGTTCTCTTCTCATGTGACATAATTTCATGCTTTCAAACTTATCGAAAAATATTTAATTGATCTTTTTGTCGGATGTGAAGCATATGATAAGATAAATATATACAAAATGTTTTATCATTGTTATAAAGGCATTATATCATTATTTTTTAAATACATTATATAATAATAATAAATACTATTATTACTATAAAGAACAATAAACACAAAGAGAGAAAATAAAAAAAAAATTATAATATTTAATTTGATATTTTAAAGAGAGACTTGAAATGACTAAAAATATCAGAGGGTAGTAATATGTCAAATAAAATTGTTGAAGGAAATGAAAGTCTACGAGAGAGGGTATGACAAGTACACAACGGGATACGTTTAGCCTAACCCACATATACGATACAAATTATAAGGAAACTAAATCCAGATTTGGATTGGTCTAGGTGGAAATGTTTGGCTTTGCAATTGTTGATGTTTTGTATTGTTGTCGTCCCTTGCTAGCTTCTCGTTAGGAGGGGATTGGCTTTGGTTATAGAAAGTTGCAGTTTAAAAAAAATTAAAACATATCAATCCATCATTTAATCAAATAACTAATTGCCTAACTTATAAAGATTAAATATATGCGAGTATTTATGTCAGTATAATAAAAATATTTAAATTTTAATGAAAGCGTATCTATCTTTTTTTATTAAATCAATTTATTAACACTTTTCAATGTAAGAGATAAATGTGGTAAAAATAAATGAATGAAATTTTTAGGTCTAAGAAGATAAAACAAGAAAACATTATGAATGAATTTTATTCTCACGAATTCATTCAACATCTATAGATCTACAGAGTTCTTATCCATCTCTTTCAAATATGTAATACAAAAGTGTGTTTTAGTGATGCTAATTTTATATATGATGTTATCTTTTTATGTCATTTATAATGAAACATCTTATCATCTTTTGTTACAATTCGTTATTCCATTAAATAAATATATTTCCAACTTATAAAATCAGTATGTGCATTTTTTTGTGATTACAAAGAAATTACGTGAGAATACACCACGTATTCGTATGAATATTTCATTAGAAAATATAATTTGAACTTATTAATCTGTTTAATTTGATAAAATATAGATTTTTTAATTTAATCATTTAATATTTATAGTTTAATTGTATTTCTTTTGCGCTTTCCGTGTATCACACGGGTTCTAAAGCTAGTATGCTAATAAAATACAATAATATTTACACTAATAAATCCCAGGCGAAACTGTAGAAGGCATATACTGAAACGAAAATGATTACATAACTAACGTGGTAGTCCCTTCGTAAAATTGTTTGCATACTGAAAATCAGATGGAATGTGTAGAACTCAAACTATTCCAATATGATCCGGTTCTCACACAAAATGATATCAAGTTCTAAAAACTAGAGTTGTCTTGTGGGTGGGAACATGCAGGTCTAACAATCGGTTATTGTTCCAAAAACGTGCTATTCCGGACACGCAAATCGGCCCACGCTAGACCGTCCCAGGTCCATCACGTGAGTGGTAAATCAGCCTCACTCAGCGGCAAGGCGATTGGCGCTTAGGATCAGTTTCGAACCCACGACCTCTAGGTTATTGTTCCAAGTCTTACGCCTCCTTAACCAACTGAGCTACACGGCGGGGACCTAACAATCGGTTATGTATCCAACTTATCTCAGCAACCACATTTGCAACACCCTATACTCAACTTCAATATCTAATTGTCTCTGCATCCACATTTGCAACACCGTATACTTAACTTCGACATTCGCCTCTATCTCATGGCTAGTTTGTGAGCAGTGGCGGATCCACGAATTTTTTTCAGGTGGTGCACCACTTTTAGATGCTTTAATTTCATAGAGTCGGGTATAAAAAATTTCGGGTCGGTTTGAGGCTCGGGTCGGTTCGATATGCCCGGTTGGTTGACACGGACCTCTATGTAGATATGCCCGTCTAATTTCATCCTTTTGACTTGGGTAATAAGATGAAATTGGTTGCCTTTCGGAATGATCCCGTGATAGATCATCCAAATTTATTTTTGACGGTTTACTACTTGAAGATGATGATCCAAGGTTTGATGGTTCACTTTGGAAATATCTTTGAAATTCATAATATCTACAAATCAGCAATTACAAACTAACAAATTAAAAACCAAGAAACTAACAAAAACTAACAAACTAACAAAGTAAAACTAAATTTAATAAATAACTTAACAATCAAGAACAATTAACAAGAAGTCAAGAACAACTAACATTTAACAAATGAATGTAAACTTACCTTCAAAGTGGGAGGATTCGAGCAATCGAGCTTCAAGGAAGAGTAGAATGTAGGAGGATTGGAGGAAGTTGGCAGGAGGTGTGTGGTCGGCCGAAAAATAGCAGGCAACGGCGGTGGTCAGAGAACGGGGACAATCTGGTAGCCGTATGTGTGACAACGTGAGTATGAAGAGGGGATATAGGCAAGCGTTGTGTGTTTGGTTACTTTACAAAACTCTAACTGATATAAGGCTAAAGGCTGAGTTGGTAAAAAGAAATTTCCAGGTGTGTGTTTGATTACTTTATAAAACTCTATAAGGCTAAAGGCTAAGTTGGTAAAAACAAATTTCCAAAAAATTCGCCTAGAACAGGAGTTGAACCTGTGACAATCATGTTACAAAACCAACAGATTACCAACTAGACCAGAGCTGAATTGAGAATAAGGTGGTTCCTTCCTAATTTATGAGGTGTGATATTTTCTATATATAAATACACAATTATTTTGAAACTCGGGTGGTTCCGAAGAACCACCCTTTTCCTATTTAAATCTGCCATGTTTGTGAGGACGAGTGGAAGTGGTGTTTGGGTAACATACACAATAAAAAAAACTTTTAGGTGATCATTGAATGGGTGTTTGAGAAATAGAGCGAATGTTGGGTTTTAAAAGTTTAGAAGTTAAGTAGGTAAACAAGTTGTGAATGTAGAAAGGGGTATGAAGTTCCTCAACCCAAAATTTCGGTGGGAGAGAGGCATGTAGGAGGAGGGTAAGCATGATGATGCCATTGAGTTGTCGGATCATGCGTTCCAATTTTCTGTTTGTTGAAAGGTTTGTGGAAAACGAAATTGGAGATCGTTTGTAATGGAAAACGATATGATTTGAAAATTTGGTGCGATCTTGAATTGGGGTTTAACGCGATTACCAAACTGAGACATATTCTGATTTACTTGCTATGAAGCAGACTCCGTATCATTATGTTTTATTTGCAGTGGATGATATAAAGGTATCAAAACAGCCATTACGTATCAACATTGGCGTGATGCCATGAATGATGAAATCTTGGCGCTTCATCAAAACCAAACATGGACACTTTTTAATTGTCTTCTCTCATAAAACATCGTCGGCTCCAAGTTGGTGTTTCATACAATATATCCAATTTTCACTTGATCGCTATAATGCCCGCCTCGTACCTCAAGGTTTTACAAAAAATCCTATGTTTGATTTCTCACGCACATTCAATCCCTTACTCTCTAAAACTATCACCAACCGTTGGTCTCTTCGTCAATTTGATGTTAAAAACGTTGTTTTGAAAAGAAATTTATCATGTGGTTCATTGACTCGCACCACCTAGACTATGTTTGTCGACTCAACAAAGCTTTATATGCCTCAAACAAGCCCTTTCTTTGGAAACAAGGTTTCACTTGTAGTCAATGTTTGTTTATTTTACTTCGAGGCTCTTGTCTTAATTTTGTACTTGCTCGTCAATGTCAATGTCATATATATATATATATATATATATATATATATATATATATTTATATGAATTGTAGGTATATATATATATGGTTAATATTTTTGTAATTAAGTAACCCTAGATCTGTGTTCTTTGACAGATCCGAGCAGTTCCTCAAGAGTATCATATCATAGATACCCCTTGTCCTACACATACCACACATATTAGATACTTTCCCGTGGTTTGCATCCCTTCCTGCCTAATTCATTGCTAAGTTTTGAATTGTTTATATAATGTAACGATCGATGGTTTGCAGCTGCGCTTGATTTATGATGAACCGGACATTTTCGAAGCCTTACCGTAAGTGTTTATGTTACTGCTCTATATATTCTCATATCAAGTTGCATTGTAAACAAACTTATATTGCTTTGATTATTTTCTTTTGGTTTAATATCAGAAATCGACTTGTGCCATTCATGCAACATAAGTTTTCCGGTCTGGGTGTCTCTGCTTTGGAATTTGACACAAAGGTTTAATTTTTCTTTGTTGATTCGGGTCTTATTTCGGCAAATTTATTTTCCATATTTAGGATTCGTTGTGGCACGACATTAGTAATTATTTATTATTAATTGGGGACTTACTTGGCATCTGTCACAAGATTCGGGTGCTTAAGCGTGCATAACTACGAATCTCTATACAATCGTAGTAAGCTTATTTTCCTTTTTGTATAATGCTAGAGCTTTTGTGAGTCATTTTAATTTGCATGCGCGGACATTATTGTTTAGCCAGTTACCACTCATCATATGTTAAACTCGATCATTGTTTGGCAGTTTGGTTTTTTATGTTTTTGTTTCGTTCTTTTTTTTGTTATAGATCAAGAGGAAGATGAGAACGAACCGGCGTGGCATGGTTTTATAGTTGATCATCAGGATATGAGCGCTATCCGCTGGAATCCTATTGAACAGGCCGAGGTGTGTTATTAGTTATTACGTCTTTTCCTTTTTAAATCTTGCCCCCCCCCCCCCCCTAATTAATTCCAAACAACAAACGTTATGTGAAATTTTTTATTTTTTAAGAGAAACTTGTAGCATTGATGTTAATTTGGGTTTCGCTATTATATTAAGAGGGTTGATTTAACATTTGAGTTGCATCAGATTGCATATTCATCTCGGGAAAATGAAGAACTTATACTCATTGACCTTGCGTTTTCCGAACCAACTCACGTATGTTTTTTCTATTCAATACTCATAGCAACTCAGTTTGCCAATCTGATTTAGTATTTATAACAACATAAACCTTAAATGAGAATCATATTTATTTTGTTTATAAATTTGCAGAGATTAAGAAGGACTCCTGTGAATGATCTTATTCCCAAAGGTTTTTCCGATATAGCATTTGTGAATGAAGGGACAAGGTTTGAAATTTAGAAAACATTAATATTCATTAATAACTAAAACTCGGGTAACCGATGGTTGTTCTTTTTATCATTATATTGCTCTGGTTTTATTGATTGTGTTGATAATTGTAAGTCTTCGTGATATGTTGAATAGAGTACTCGCTTCTGACTTTAGCGGAGCGGTAAATATGTGGGACTTAAGAGCAGGTGGTCTTCCAAAAATGGTGCTCACAAGTGAGAGAAACATCAGTGTTACTAGCATTGATTTACATGGAAATCAAGTAAATTCCTTTCATATTTTAATAATGAACTACAACAATTTTATGTCACGTATTTAAATTTGTGGAAAACTAACCTTTTTCAGTTGATTCTACAAAACACTAACTACATATATGTTTATTTATCAGTTTGTATGTGGTGCTAGTAAGAGTGGGTATATACATACATGGGATCTACGTGGTGGAAGAGCATCTAATGCTTTTCAAAGTGCTTCTGAGGTTGTTTATATATCTTCTTATTTTATAAATTTCACAACTTTGAAATAAGTAATTCTTGGTCAACAATAACTATCTCTCTTGGCAGGCACACTATTCTTCTCCTCTGACATCTAAACTTGAAATCTATGCTGAATAAACTTGGGCCTCTAAAGGTATAAAAAGTTAAATATATAGGGTCTTTTTCCAGAGTATGCTTTACCTAATTTATTTTCTGAATATGCTTCTACAAATTGTATGCTTCAGCCAAAAACAAACACTTTGCAAAAGGAAATACAGTCGATAAGCGTTAATCCATCTTGTTCATATCAGCTGGGGTTTCATCTTGCTGATGGCTGGTAAGTTATATATATATATATATATATATACATATATATATATATATATATATATATATATATATATCTCCGGAAATAAATTCTTTTGTCATTTAAGTTTTAAGTACAAGTGATGTCTTTATTAGTGTGTTCCTTTTATCTATTTTTCCTATTGTGTTTGTCACTTATCAAGAATGTTGCCTTACAAATTTTAGTTCCGGTGTATTTGATATGCACAACTCCCGAGTGTCGCATATTCATTGCCCTCCCCCTCCACGTTGGTTGTGAGTCATCCTAAATCTCTTTGTTATTTCTTTATAAACTCTTATGTTATAGTTTTTTCATAATCCAAAGTTTGTAATATCTATCCTCTTTGTTTATAAAAATATGGATAGGTCAAACACTCTAATCCCTGTGTTACCCTCAAGGAGACCATCATGGCTTGAAAACTCGGTAAAAGATCAACATTCTCTATTTCTTTGTTCTCATTAACTTATACGTGTTTCTTTTCAGTAAAATAGTTATTCTTTTATTATTTTATTAGCTCCATGACACCGATGCTAAGTAAATTCTCGCATGATCAGTTTATACAAATTGTGGGGTTAACTTATGTGTTAATTTTTTAATTGGTCAACAAAAGCATGTATATGATTCAGTTGATACTTATACCAATGTGCAGATTTATGCAGCTCCATCGAGTTCTAGCAACGGTCTGTTCCTTTTAGATTTTAATCCACACCATAGCTCCCCATGTCATGTAGATAATGAGTAAGAAGCTTCCCATGTTTTCTTTTCCCGTTAAAGCTAAACTTTATTTTAAACTTTCATAATTATTCTTGTAGCGATTCAAAGAGTCCCCAGGAGCGTGTTGAGCATGATCAAGGTATATTTGTACCATTATCTGTACGAGCTACTGCTTGTGCCAATCATCCGCTTGATGGCACCATTGTCGTTGGAACCATGGTGGGTATAGATATATATACTCCCATACACTTCCCATATTTTTTTCTATTTGTAATGTAACATCTAGTGTTGTTTTGTTTAGAAAGCGTCTTTACTAATGGTTTCTCAAGAGAAATGAGGATGATGATGACGAAGAGGAGTGAGCAATCATGGAAGAGAACCCACATTATCCGATATGGTGGAAAGATATGTATATTTCATCAAAAGTATCTTCTAAATGTGAAATGTTTTATTTGATACAAGAAGTATATATACATAGAGTCATTTTGACTCTATGTATTATTTGTTGTGTGCATTGGAAATAGACTTTTGTCTTTCAGTCATTTTTACTTGTTCCCGTGTTAAAAGTCTTTATTGACCTGCTAACAAGTAACTGTACCATTTTCATGTTTCTAATGCTTTTTTTTTTATTTTCTTACTAATTTCCTTCTTGAACTTAATCATCGAGTCAATGTAGAATAAATAAATAAATAAATAAATAATGACTCAAAGAACATTGAATATATGGACATGGTTGTACCTAAACAAAACATACAAGAAAACATTTAGGTATAGTGTCTCATCAGAAGACAACAAAGATTATGCAGATTCACCAAATTCAGAAGGACTCAGATTCTTAAATCTGTTACATTGATAATTTCAGTATATCATTGTTGACGATTTAGACATAGATTATGAAATATACCAAATATTTCAAAACAAGTACTGTGATTTGTTCGGAGATGGTATTATTTTCATATTGTTGAATCGAATACAAGGATAAATACAGATACAATACAAAACTATAAGGAAACTAAATTTCCGTCTTCTATAAAAGGATGCCTGCAAATAAAGTACAATGATATTTACGTTAATACACCCTTTGTAGTCGAAATCATAGAAGGTCATAGGCAGAGACTGAAACGGAAACGATTAAATAACTAATGTGGTAGTCCCTTCGTGAAAAACCTCTGCATACTAAAAATCAGTTGGAATGCATAGAACTTGAATTGCTTCAAAACAAACCTTTTCCCGCACAAAATGAATATCAAGTTCTACATGTTTTGTTCTTGGATGTCGCACAGGATTTTTGGACAACCAAACAACATATACCGTATCACTAGTTATTAGAGTTGCATTGCGGGTCGGAACAGGTAGTTTTAACAATAGGTTACATATCCAACTCCTTTTTTCAGCGATAGCGTTTGTGACACCCCCTATACTCAACTTTGACGAGTGGAAGAGGTGTTCAGGTAACACACACATCCAAAAACTTTTAGGCGATTATAGGATTGGTGTTTGAGATATAGAGTGGATGTTGGGGTTTGAAAGTTTAGGAGTTTGGCGGGTAATATGGTGTGAAGGTAGCAAGCGGTATGAAGTGCCTCAACCCAAAATGTTGGTGGGAGAGAGGCATGCTTGAGGAGGATAAGCATGATGTCATTGAAAGTTTAGGAGTTTGGCGGGTAATACGCTACATATATTTCTAGCAATTACAAAACAAATATTTGTGTACTATATTTATGTTTCCAGATATTTCTCAATGTCACCAATGTGTATGGTGAACGTACACCACATATCTGTACCAATAAATAAAGTTAATAAACAGACCCGTTATTACATGTAGTAAGGCAACATTTAGTACACAAATTAACTCCCTATGGTGTAGCTAGACTTCTGCATATCTAAACCGACAAGCCCACACACTATGCTTAATTACTACTTTATTTTTCCATCACAGGTGACTTTGATGATCATGATGTGACCCACACATTACCATGTTTGTTCGTTAGCTCATGACTAGGAGTTTACAATGTGTATTTCATAGCTCGATTTCACTCGAGAATTACAACTAATTAAATAACAGTCATGCAAATGGCGTGCACTTCTTTTGTACACATGGGGTAGTCTGGATCATCACACAAGAGGATTCCAAGACCAACTTAATTTGACGGATTTTAATTCTTAAATTGACAATTCAAACATATAGTTACCACAAAATAAAAGAATATGTGAAATTATAGGTATCGAACGAAAATGAATATCCCATTTTATGTGGCTTGAATTGATTAATCGTCAGTTACAAAAAAATATATAACATTTTCGTTGTTATATGTAGGGCATATCACTAATTAACGGATATGCCCATTGCAACCCGTTCTTACCAACAAACGACTCAAAAACAGTGAGTGACAGTCATGCATATATATGAAATATTATTCTAAAAGTTACTGATGAATATGCCCGTCGTAACCTAAACCAACCGACAAACTACTAAAAAAATCAGTTATACTTTTTCTAGTAGTGATGTGTATAGTTAGCCATAAATTTTTATGACAATAGGAATTTTGCGACTTTCTTATGAAACACAGGAACTAATGAGATGCAACAAATATAATCTAACGAAATTCCATATTAATTGAAAAAAAAAAAAGCAGTTGCCACCTGACTTGTTTTTGCACCATCTTTTTTTTTTTTTTTTTGGAATGGCTACACGCACCCATCTATTCCTACTCCTAGTCCTAAACTACTACAATAAATAATCTACTCCAATGCTAGGTTTTAAGACATGGTCAAGATTCCTAATTAATCAACATGTGTGTACAAGTGTGTTTATAGATGGCACCATTTTTGGTTTAACAGTTGTATTCAAGATTTATTTACTATTATCCAGATATCAATCAATGTTCTTTAAGTTTTCTTGTAATATGAAAAATGCCAGCTTCCTAGCGATTTCTGGGCATTGAAGGAAACAACAATCTTTAAAGATCAGTTTCTATTTTTTTAATGCTATTGACCATTGAGATTGAGATCTGAATTCTGAACTGATCCAACTTCTTTTTCCCATTAAAAAATTTCTTACATGTGAAATACACCAAGACTTATCAATAATCATTTATTTATATATTCTATTTAATACATTTATTCATGTGAAGTATATAGTGTATTATCTTAAAATTTATATGGGTAAGATATCTACTTGATTTTCAAGACATCTGGAATTGTACGCGAACATAAATCAGATATACATGAAATTTGTTCACGTACGTATTAATTTCAACGTGTAAGGATAAAATCGCGATACACAAACGATAAACATTAATACAACTTTCTAATGTAAGTACAAACATCTTTCCAATGAAATTCTGTACAAAAAACTGTCGATATATAACTGAAATCACTTAACTATAATCGTAACATATCGAACAATATGAATACACACGGATCTGAACATCTATGACTTAAAACAACCTCATAACTTAAAACAGATATAAATAGATTAAAGCAAAAAATAGAAAATCCACCCTGTCACTTGTAATTGTTGCTCAAAGCCATCATAGCAATCATTTCCTGCAAAATCAAGGAGTTTCATTGATCATATAGTGTTACACCAATAATAATGATTTATGGATCCAAGATCTTCATGATCCTAGTATCATTGTGTGAAAAGATTTCAAAAACTCTGATTTTTTTTGCGTGTAACGAGGACGGTGTTCGACAAGTTTTATATATTGTTGTCAATTGTGTAATATAATTCTTATATATCATTCTATATATAATGTAACAATATATTCTTTTAGAGGTTATAATTTCATAGATTAATAAAAAAATGAGTAAAAAGAACCATAAAATAACGCTACCAACATGATATCATGTCAACAAAAATGTTTTTGTTTGTTTATTAGATGAAACAAAGTATTTTATTAACTAATTTTATTTAATTTATTAAAAATAGGCATATATGAAAACTTTAGTTTTTGAAATGACAAATGTGATTTTTTAAACTTTAAAGAGAAAATATAATAATGTAGCTAACCTAAGATATTGGTTTGCTTCATCAATGGTCTCCAAACCACCATGATTCTTATGATCACCTTTCTTTGCTGCCAAACAGCCATTGTGATTTAGATTTAGACTTTGACTTTGACTTTTTCCAAATCTCCACCACCCTGAGGTTTTTGGGAAGAAGATGTCATCATCGTCATCATCATTAGATGCAAGGAGCTCATCTCTAAGTGTTGTGACAGCCTTTTCTTTCAATGGCAGAATCTTGGCTTTGAAAAAGAGTTCATCAGCAGAATTTGAAGCAAAACAAGGCACAGAAAACTCAAATTCAGAAGAAACAGGAGCTTCTGTATAAGTGTTTTTCTTCAAATTGGCTGCTGTTGTTTGTTGGGTGTCAACAAAATCATTTGAGAATGAGATTCTTGGCTCCAAGTAGCCACCTTGTTGTTGCTCATTTATTTGCATGTTTAAGCATGCCATTTTTTTAATTTTGTTTATAAAAAGAGAGAGGAATTGAACAGTAGTTCTTGTTTCCTCTAAACTCTATAAGTAGCTGCAACTCACATGTTTGTGCTCCTATTTATACAAAGAGATGCTTCTTATCTTTATTATTTGTTTTAAGAATAATACATGTGAAGACCATGTATTCAAGTATTTTTGGATTCCATAGATAGTAATTTATATATCACCTATTATATGTCTTTGGGCTTATATGCATCAGATTCAATAAAACAACATATACTTAAGGACGAAATAAAACGCTCTAAAGATCTTACGATGCAAAAATATCTTTGTATCCATCTATAGAAAAACAATGGTTCTATGTAGTATTTTATCGAGATTTGTTGTACACATTGCAGTATTGCATACCTTAATTA
Organism: Bidens hawaiensis; assembly: GCF_021521415.1. Taxonomy (NCBI): domain Eukaryota; kingdom Viridiplantae; phylum Streptophyta; class Magnoliopsida; order Asterales; family Asteraceae; genus Bidens; species Bidens hawaiensis. Next base: position 73,967 of record NW_027498965.1, read on the forward strand.
GCTATAGAGTAGTTTTACTGTTTTAGTTTTCATATGATGTTAAAATACTCGGATGATCTCAACCGACGGATAATCAGCATAACCATCACGGATTCCACCTAAATACAAAAATAGGAAAAAGTATTTCGAAAGTCCATCAGTAATATGAAGATAAGATTTTTATAAGAATCTTGTCAAAATTTAGTGGAGTCGCTTTTCAAAGAGGGAACCATTTGTGACGGCATTTCCATCGCTAACTCAATCCGTAATAATGCTTATAAATAACAACATTAGCTTGGTGAGAAAATTGGTAATCTCTCATTTTTCAAGCCTGAAAATAACCGCGTGTGTTTCAACATGTAAGACAAACATTTGGGCGTGGTATGTGGGTCGGTGGATCCAGAAATGTGCTGTCAAATCTGTCATGTGGTAAGTTAATACGACGCCAGCAGGTTTGTTGAAATTGAAATATTCCATTAATGGGACTCGCATCACCTTCGCTCTCACCATAATCCTTTGTCTAGGACTTAGTAGATAAAGAATCGACGTCATAATAAGCGGATTGGATTCCAAGCGCGATCTAGGGTTGAAGGCAGACATGGACCAAGAGTTTGTCCCCTATATGTGCATGTTCTACCTGCATATGCTTACATGTCTAGCTATTTATTAGTTTTATCTTAATTTTAATATCCAGGAACGTAAAGAATTTATATATGGTGAAACTGTAGATAGTACCGATGGTATTGGACGGGGTTGCTTGTCTAGGTAGATAGTAATCGCAAATGTGCACTCTCTTTTCGGCACATATGTAAGGGGGTCTTGTAGTTTATATATAACATTCGAAATTTAATGTTTATTATGTTCAAAGTGTGTTGTAGTTGATATACAAGATTTGCTATTATGATGTATAATTTAACAATTTTATCAATTTGGGTTGCATTTTTCAAACCAAATACGAAGCAAAACTAAAATAAGAATAATAGACAACCTGAATTAATATAATAGGTTACAGAAGAGTGAAATTTGATATGAGCCGTTCAATAAGATTCAAGATTGAATATTGGCCGTCGATAAGGATGGATTAAAAAGCGGTTACTTTTCATCACATGTAACTACCCCATTAACCCATTTACATGGGTAACCACCCATTAATAGACATAGTTATTCCCACTCGACTATTAGTATAATTAAACTAAATTCTACCACCTAAAAAAGTGCATGTAACTAACTTAGTGTTAACTTCCCACTACCCATGTCCATATTATGTATGTATTGGGTAGTTATTTTGTGTGATGTGTCAAATGTGTTTGAAAGGAATAGGTGTAGTAGTGGGTAGTTACATACTTTTATTTTCGTTCATAGCAGTTAATGTATATATTACAGTTCCTATAAAGTTGGGATGTGGTGTTGCAGTTGCTGACTTGTAGTGCATATAATTGGATTTTGTTTGCTTATAAATGTAGTTCTGAAGTTTATTTTTAATTGTGTTGCTAAGTGATTATGTCATGAATAAAGAGTTAAATCTTCATGAGGAGGTACTTTAATTCAATTTTTTGTTTCTAAGTTTCTTATACTTTATCCTCTAACGATTGATATTTTCGTACTTGTAGAACAAAGCTATTGAAACAAGAAGTAAGCTTTATGGGGTACATGTGGAGGTAAGCATGTTTGGTAACCGCCCTCTACTAGACATTTATATCTTCCTCAGTAGTGCGACAGTTTCAGGAAGGTTACCAATTCTCTATTTAATTGCTACAATACAAAAATGACCATACAAGATCTGAGGTTTTTGATTATGAAGCTTCAATTGGTTCACGAGGTTGCGATCATCATCTCTAAACTTGTCCACCAGATAATGTTCATTCTTGCTCGATTTCATCGTCTTTGTAGATTAAGGTGTTTTTTTAAGTAGAAATTACTATTTAACAAATATTAGTTTTGTGGTTTTTTTTAATCTTTATTGTATATCCGGGAAGTTTCAGAAACGTGTGATCTCATTGGTAAGCTTCATTGGTTACATTTTTAATATGCTTTGTTATATAAAAGGGTCCATCTTAAAGTAGTGTTTGTTACAAAAAATTAGACAAAACCGAACACACTAGTAGAAAAAAAGGTCTTTAATGACATGCACACAATGACACGCGAAGATTTATGACCAGCAAATACGCATGTCATTAAAAAATTGTCATAATTTTTAAAATTTAAAAGATTTATGACATTTATTTTTGTGAGTCATCGATGCAGTGTCATAAATAAATACACAAAAAATATTGTGTTAATAATAAGGAACTGCGTGTCATCTATCTTAGATTTTCCAAATAAACAAAAAAGACCCGCCCAATTACTTCTCAAAATCGCCTCCAATTACTTCAATTGTTCAGCCTAAATTATACACAAAAACACAATTGAAACAGAGACGATCCATCTTCTCGCCTAGGGTTTCTTTTTGTTCAGACGACGATCACATAATTTACACACCTGCTTCTTCAATCGAACCTTATTCTTCAACAGATATGTCCTTCTTCTCGAACCTGCTTCTTCAATCGGTAAGAACCTGTTTCTTCAATCCATGATTTGGGTTTGTTTTTTGGTATCTTTTGTACGCTCTTTGACTCGATTACGATTTGGTTTTAGTTTGTATCTAGTTTAGCTGCTAGGGCTTTGCACAAAATATTTATGCTGCTAGGGTTTTGACAGTTCGTTATCGTCATAGCCACCGCCATCTCTGGGCAGATTTGAGCTGTGTTTATGCAACCAGCTGTTCACGTCTACAAAGAGCAACTACAACCGGATAATAACTGTAAAAATTAGGGCACCAACTGGAGTTTTTTGTTTATTTTTATTGGATGGTTACAACTGAATTTTTTAATAGTGCAAGTACAAGGTGTGTTTCCTTGTCTGCAATGGCTGTTTTAAAGCTCTTGTGAAGTATTAGTTGTTTGCTACTTCATTTGTTAAGTTTATGTTAACTGATTGATTGTATGTATAAATGAGCTATTGATTTATGTTCTTTATTCTGTTGGATTAGTAATTTAGTATTTTTCTGCAATTTTTGTCACCACCCTGTTCACTGCATACCTGATTAATTGAAGTATTTGTGCTGCGTAGATGTTAAAGGCTTACTAGAATGCAATATAATCTTAACAACGTATATACACTAATATAAAAGCTTCGAATTATCGATTTGATTAGGGATTTTTTTGTTTATTATTATTGGCATTCTATTTTTCATTCCACTTTGTTTGTTGTACACTTGTACTTTATCTCATGATATTTGTTGGTTGTTGGTTACTAAGTGTTTTAACTTTTAATTTCTTTTTGTGGTGGTATTATTTAGTTAACGCCTGGTGTTTGCCTTTTTGGTTGACCTCTTATGGGTAAGGTAGTTTTTCTTCTTTTTTATCTATTAAATGTTATAAATTTTTAGGTTTTATGTATTAGGTAATATTGATAGTTTTTGTGTCCTGGAGGTTCACTCGTGTTTGTGCAGTTCCGGGCTGATGGATTTAAGGTAACGTCTAGATTATATTGATCTGTTGCTGCATGTAGTGTAGTGTTTATGATAATGCATTGGCTGAGTAGATTATGGTGGTCTGAGTTTATTTGTAATTGATGATCTTTGTATTGGAAATTTATGGATGTATGTGTTGTTTGGTTTAATTATTCATTTTACAAAGAACTGAATTAGTAGGAATGATTTTCTCAAAATAGTCACTTTGACATTGAAGGTCAAATTGACATTTTTTTTGTATTCAAATTGATTTTCTCACATATATTTCTCATATAAAATTGGTCGACCAAAGTTGGTTGCAAGTTGCAGTCTTGTTTGAAATGGATGCTTTGATCTTTTTTTTTTTTTTTTTGTGTATGGTACAATTTAATACCTATTTAAGATAGTAAAGTGAACCCCTAACTCATAACTGAACATCTGTTAAACAGTTATGCATGTGACATGATTGTCGGTGAGACTATACTAAGAAGTTGTAAATTGTATTTAGTAAAACAATGTTTTCTTTATTGAATTCATCTATAATACGTCCGAGCAATTGTAATGTCTGTTTTTCAGGTGCTGCCGCAGTTAAATACTGAGAGCAAAGAGCAAACTAAGCTCCTTAAAAGCATCTCAAGGTTAGCCCAAATTCTACCATTTAATGTTCGTTTATATTTAATGGGTCAACAAGAAAACTCTTATTTGTGTGTGTATGTGTGTGTGTATATATATGTGCGTGTGTGTAGGCCTAGCTAATGTAACCCAAATATTGAGCGTCGGTAAACGCCAAAATCATAACTGGGTGCAGTTACGCACCAAATTTAGTGTAATTATATTGGTTTGTTTTGACCTGACCAAATATTTTAACATATTCTTAATTTGTTTAATTTTCTATTCTGGTTGGGGATGGCGAAGACGAATACACAGGAGGCAGATTTTGATGCAATCCAAGAAGAATGCTGAAGTTAGGTGGCATAGTTTATTTTCCGATGTATTTTATTAACGATTAACTAACATTTTTGTTAACTTTGTAATATTTTGACTTTGGATTTCTAAGTATGAAATGAAATGGATAATTTTGATATATTGATATTTTATGTTGTTTGCCATCATAATTTAGTTATGGTTATTAATGTAAAAATTACTAATATGCATTAAAAAATAATAAAAAAAATATTTTTTCAAAGCATTAAAACGATGACACACATAAATGCAAGTCGTGTATTGCTGTCGTAAATGCTTGTCATAAATCTGTGTCATAAATGCGTGTCAATAAATATGACACGCGGATGCATGCCATATTCAATTTATAACTGGGGCTTCATTGATACGCATTTGTGTGTCATCTGTACCCTTTAATGACACGCATTGCGTGTCATTAAAGGCTTTTTTTCTAGTAGTGACATGACCCGGATATTTGCGAGCTGACCAAGACATGACCTGCTTGACCTGTTGAGTTTCTCTTTGAGTGTTAATAGTTGGGGTGCTAAACAGGTCGCGTTCTCGGCCCAACTCGACAACCTGAAATGAATTCGAACACGACGCTGACCGAACACGATTTGCAGTAATAATTGAATGGAGAAAAATGTCCAACCCTTTTAGAGATGTCCATTTCTTTTAAACTGGACTTTAACAACCCTTTCATGTGTTAGCCCTAACATTTGTTGTTTTATGTCTTGCCTTTAGTGGAATACTTTGTTTTTAGGGAGGTTAGGTCTTTTTTTGTGGCTAGAAGCTAATGGTGTGGAATTTTGCATATTTACAAGCTTTGTATAGTCACTTTCTTTTCAATGTGAATCGTGAAGTTAATTTTTTGTTTCATTCTTTTTTTCAGATTTTCGCATAGGATTTAATTCGTCTTTTAGTTTTTGTCAACAATCATGTTTTTATCAATTACAAGCATGTTATACTTTAGCAAGTATCTTTAATTGAAAAAATGATATATTTTGATGAGAGTGTGCATTGTTTTGAACATGCATGATGCTTATATTGGATAAGTTGATCAGGTACAATAGATGAATGATGATGACTTGCTTCAAATTTTGGTATGTGTGATCGTTGTCGTCCATTATTTTTGGGGTACCTTGCCAATTAACATAGACGTGGTATGATGTGATTTATTGTGGTGAAGTTGTTCAACATCGTAAAGTTTTTATTTCTGTTTTGGATATGCATGTATTTGAAGAAGTTCTGGAAATACATTATTTTTTTCTCACCACCAATATCCATTGATATGTGGAGTCTTTGGCCATTTCTAATGGAAGCTTTGGGTAAATGAGCTTTTGATTTATTTTGCAAGTATGTTAACATTCTTTCTTTACATTTTAATATCCTCATGTTGTTTCTCTTTTAGGTTTTATCTTAATAATTTTTCCCATGAATTACTTTATACATTTACGACTTTTCTTATTTGTTTGTTTCGCGCCTATGTGTAATTAAGATGTTATTCCACTCACAATATATGAAAAGTTGTACCTTGAAAAAAGCCACAAGTCAAGATTACAAATTTTGGTAAGCGAGTCAATGTAAACCATTTTTAGTTAACGGGTCAGAATCATCATTTTTATAATGCAAAAGATAAAAAGGAAATGCTTATGTTATTATGATATTAAACAACCCGTCCATCGGACGGATAATGTAGGCGTCACATTCCGGCGTTAATATTCCCGTCCACCGGACGGGTAAAATACTAGTTGTACCTATGACATGTGGTTCTATGAACCATCACTTTTTTCATTGCACCAAGGAGTTATTTTATAGGTAATTATTTTAAAAAATTTTATATATAAAAAATAAATAAATTTTCTTTTTGTTTTAGAATTATAAGCCTCTCGAGAGACTATGCTGAGATGGTCACCCTCCTTAGTTTTTGCCCTTCCTTTGAGCCTGCCCTGAATTTACTTATATTGTTATTGTGCGTTGATTCCAAAATGAATTTTCATGACATAAATGGTTTGCGTAAATTTTTTACTAACCCCCTAACGAATGACAGGGCGTGTTAATGCCAACGAGTGTACAATTAATCATATACATGTATTTGACACTAAAATGACTTGCAATGAAAGAATGTGAATTTGTGTAACTTAAATAGCCCAGTTATATTTGACAACGCCTATAGGGTCCATAAGCGTATAAGTAACAAGATGCATATTTTAAACACTAAAATTACTTGTTATAACTAATTCAGTTTTGTGTAATCTAAACTAACCACTTAAACATAGCATGACTCCAAAAGTGTACGCTAAATCATACACGTGCCGTACTACCAAATGGCCAGTAATACCGCAAGACCCCTAAACTAACCTAAACTAGCCACTAAAATCTTTTTTTTCTTAATATTCCGAAATAACCTTATGTATTTATTAATTTGAAAGTAAAGAAAGTAACATAAGTTTATGGTGGCGTGATGGTATGGTTATATATGTTGTTGCCATCTATGACACCTGAGTTCGAACCTTGACTTATCTTTGGCTTTTTTTTTTCTCTTCTTTATGTTGTTGGTACATTTTTAGCTCTTTTTTTTCGAAATTAGAGATAGACCTGTGTATTTTATGTATAGATTCCATATCAAATTAAACAACGAAAAAGTAAGGTGATGTAGTGGTAAAGTTGTTGTGTTGCACTATATTTATTGCGAGTTTGAACTTGCGAGAGCCGACTTTTAGTTTTTTATTTAGTTTTTTTCTTTTTTATAAATTAGAAGTGTTTAATTTCTGTTGTTTCTATTGTTAATTTTATAATACATCAACTCAAGGCGCTGAAGGCAACCTCTAGTTTCATTTATGGAATATGTGTGTGCGTGTGTACTTGGTATTATCAACTTGTGCCATAATACCGAAATTAATTTGTTTCATGATTTCCGCGTATTTTCAATGATACCAAAGGTAATAGATCAATTATCAATTCATATCTATGTAAAGAACCCCTTAATTGTAAGACCTCAAACCCTGGAGGTCTCACAGTTGGTCATTAATTCGTAAGTATCAAACTTTACATGCCCCGGTATCGTAACATGCTAATATTGGTATTCAGTCAGTACTGAAATGACACAATACTAGTATTTGGTCAGAAAATCACGTCCTTAGTTTCAGCACTAGAAGATAATTCTAGGTGAATACGAGTTAAGGTGCTCGGACTACAAGATCTATTAGAGTTAGCTCGATTGGTGTTGGCAGTAGCTGGAGTTGATTTTGATGATCCCTTGAACTTTAAAGACGGGTCTACTGGTTAAAAAAATGTAAATGTTTTCTTTTGAAGCAGGAATAAGGCCAGAATAATATGAACTTGGAACTATGGAAATCATCATTGAGGACTCACACTTGTGTTAAAGATTCTGATATTGCAACAGTAAAGGTGAATTATTTAAAAACTTTCACACCTAAAATCAAATTTTATTTGTACTTTTACTCCCATTGTTTTTTGTTTGTAGTACTTCTATTATTTAATTGATTTATAGAATACATATTTATAAAAAGTTTAAATATAGATTTTTTTTATTTATTTGTTTATTTATTTATTAAAGTACGTACATGCATTATTAACAAGTTATATACTTAGATTTGGTTCTAAACACATAATATGTTTAAAACCAGTTGATATTATTTATTTGACTTTTATATAGTATTAGCTTTTTATATTAAAACATTGAAAAATCGCAATTCATAAATAAATTAACATTTAGTGATTTTTGGTATTCTTTTAAACTTGATGATTTTCCGAAGCAAATTATTAGTTAATGGATAGCTTTAAGATTGTTTACTTTTATATATATAAATAGGCATTTTAGAAAAATCATACGTTAAAAGCTAATATATTTAAGTACATTATATAAAATTAATTACTCCTATTATTGTTGTTAATAAAGATAAAGACATTTGTTACATAAAAGTTTGTTTAAGAACAGAAATGTCATAAAGGTAATTATATATATTAAACCAGATAGTGATAATACATAATATATAAATTATAAAAATTAGTTTAGAATTTTATAGAAAAACTTTAAGAAAATCAACTTTTTTAATCTTATAATTTAATGGTGATTCCAAATCTATAAAATCATTTTAAATACATATCCGTTAAATACAACCAAATTTTTTATATCACTAAACTATAATACCATATATTTTATTAGAAAAGCTTTTTGTATTAAGTAGAAAAATCCAAGCCTCAAGAGTGAAAAGAAACTAGTGATGATACTAAAGTGATAGTGGAATGTGGATGAGCTGTAGATGTTTGACCATGCAATTAGTGGGTCAATGGTCAAACCTAACCATATCACTTCCTTATTGTCATTTCTGATCAATAATTCATCTCAACTTCTTCCATTAACTCCTTATGCTTCTACTTCTCCAACCACTAGATCCTTAATTTAGTGACATTGATACTTATTGGATGATAATAATTAATTTGATTAATATAAAAGTTAATATGGTGACATAAGTGTACTAATTCAAAATTTCAACGTGATGCATGATACAAGTTTAAAGTTATTTTATGGTCATGATTTCAAAATTTATCCAAATTGGTTACATATATAGTGGATTGTCGTTGGAATAGTGTTTTTTTAGCGGTTATATAGTGTTTTTTAGCGGTTATTTTCACACTGACTCACTTAATTATCTTCATTTCATTTTTAGGAGGAGACTCACCATATATCTATATCTGAAAAAACCTCATGACTCAACTTGAAACCCTTTATTTTTTGTCACATGTGAGATTTAAACTCAAAATTATCCCATTTTATTTTAAACTGATGGTTTTATATGCCTCACCTCAACCACGTTAGAACACTTACTATTGCAATATTGCAATATAGTGAACCAAACATAATTAATTTATATGGCTTTGAAGGAACAAGACGAACCAATGGAAAACCATTGATTTGCCTCATCTCTTCTATGGCTGATTTTTAGCACTAGCTAGGCCAATCGGTTCAAACATTTGTATAATGAGAATATCTTATTGCATAATTGACAATACAATAGATTCACAAAAATTAATGGTGGTTAATTATGGGTTTTAGTGGGGCAAGTAGGCATACATTTCCTATTGTTCATAGTGTTGTGTTGTTTATTTAAGACTTAAGAATTGTTAATGTTTACTTCATTTTTAAATGTTTATTTCATATGTGCTTAAAATAATTAGTTTAAAACAAACCATATATATTTGTAACAATTGTACAAACCTAGTTGAGTTCATAAAACTTGTACAATATAGTGAACATATATCACATTCTAGGTTGTTTAGATAGTTTACTGTTTTATTTTTCTATTCCGAATGTTAAATACCTATATATATATATATATATATACTTCTATGCAAAACTTCACCATCCTTTTAAAAAGTTGGATCTTGCCGCCTAATCGTTCTTATCACATAATAAATCAAGCTTATCAAATAGTCCACTTAAACCGAAAACCAGCCATATTGATACCAAAAGCAAATCCATATATTTTTAGATAAATCAGGCGAATCCAACCCATTTCTTGAACCCATCATCTCTTAAGCCAACTCGGTTATATGGTGAAAGGCAAAGTTTGTCATCTTTGTATCCATTACACCCTAATATTAGTCCAAAAAAAAAAGAATGGAAAATAAACATTTTTCTTGACCAAAAGAGCAACTAATTTAACAATTTCTAAATTGTAGCAACTTAGAGCATGTCAGATTGCACTGCTAATACTGAATTGAAGCAAAGTTTCGTTTATTTAATTTTTAACTTGTTATCCATTGATTTTGTCTTGTTTTATAGATCTATATATATATATACGTATATTTATATGTATGAATATAACATGATTAACATCAATCACATTTTCTCATAATGGCGTTAATCAACACATCTCATTCAAACATATATGTTTGACTCGAGTACAATCAAATCATTATGTTTTATTGCATCATGAAAATGAAACATTTTTTTTCTTAGCAAATATTAAATGGCTACAAGCATAAATGCACGTGAAAATAAAGTTAAAAAAAAAAGGAAATCGGGTATTGATGATCACATGGTTTGGTTAAATATACACTTTTTGGATTGAAACTATTCGAATGAAATGTTGACAAATGGCTGATTCTTGGAAACGGGCCTCCCCTTCTTTTACCCGTAATCATGTCAACAAGATCTCAAAAACGACCGATAAAGTAAGGGAATAATTATTATTATTTATAGTTTCAATCATTTTCGCTCTGGTTATTATGGATTTGCTTAAGATCAGTCATTTTGTTTGTGTTTAATCTGTTGGTTGGTAATCTAGCCGATAACATAGATGGTTTCCGGTTTAAACAACTTCAAACACCATTACATGCATACTACAAAGCAGAGGCTTTCATCTTTGGGTGTATTCATTCTATCGGTGAAAGTGGGTCCCGTACGTAGGTAATTGTTGGTGATACTCTATCGAAAAACATGGTGTGCGTAACGGATTTACCAAGTGTTTATTGAGGGATCAGCAACGCTAGGTACCAATTAATGACGGCTGTTTTGTGACAATTTACAGATTTTTTTTGAACAGCCAGATATTATTTGCTTGTGCCCCTTAAGTGGTTTGCGACCAAAAGTCCCTCGGATACTAACACATTTCACATAACAATAAACATCTGTTAAAGACTACTAGAGAAGATTCCTAACTTGTGTCGACAAAATTTTCATAAAAAATTCTATCTATATCTATAAATTTATCCGTAATTACCAGTCTCAATTTGTTTCTAAAACATGCGAATGAAACTCTCATAACTCGATCTCAAACCTATAAATACAAAACACTCGATATTTCAAATTATGGGAGATCGTTGCTTGGGCGTGGAATGTACATAAATGTTGAGAGCACGTAAGCGAGCTAATGTTGAAAGTCATTGTTAGCGAGTCAGGTGAAATTAGGCATCTCGAAATTTAAATACCGTCATTTGTATCTTATATCACAATGGGACGTAAGTTTGGATTGGAATTGATAGCTTCAAAATGTGGAACCAGACCATATATGCCATTAATTTCGAGCCATTGGAGTTCATGGGCACAAAAAATGTGGATAACGAGAAAGCATTGGTAGGACGCCCTCGCTTAGGCATTAGCACTCGTAAGCGTACACGTCGCTGTGTTATATTACTCATTTTCCATCCTAATGTGTAATATCTGAAAATGTAATATATTTATCTACAACTAATGCCAAGCTTGTCTGTCTAATAATAAAATAGTGTGAAGTAATATCGTTTGTCTACTATGAGCATTAGAAATGAATAGATATATAGTTCTCAATGTCTAGCTACAAATGTAATATAATTTATATTTAGTATTTTGAATACAATGTAAGTTGATTTATAAAGTTGATATATACGCTAGTGTCGCATATACATACATATCACATATATACACACGCGCATACACTTTTAAACACATACACATACACATACACATACACATACTTATAACACCAATACACACACTCATAACACACACATGCAGTAACACATGATACAAGGTAGCATAACCTTTGGGTTCTCTTGGAATCCTGTATTATTGAACATTATTATATGTTTTAATTACTAATACTTGGTATACAAGATAGCATAACCTTTTAGTATATAAAAGAAAAGGATAATAGATATATATATTAATTTGATAATTAGTAAGTATGGTGCATTGCATGTTCCTCTTCATGTATTTGTCAAGAGTACCTTTTTTCTACACCCAAGCATATGCAACCCATGTTCAAATGGCAATGAGTTTTCGGCAATTTAGTGGGGAAAATATGTTCCGGGATCTAAACGTACATAAATTCATTTAAATAAATAATCATGAGCTAGTACTATTATCTCGTTAAAACGATCATAGCTTTTTTACTCGTAAGGACGTTAGTAGGCCACCTATCCATGAAAATGATGTCGGGTACGGGGTTAAGACCGTATGGGCAACCATCTGTCCCCTCAATTCCTTCATATAATGTTTATAAAACAATTTTATTGCTTTGCCAACTACATATATTGAAGTTTGTGAAGAAAAAAAAAGTTTCATTTAGTTTTTATGTTGACAATGGTTAACTAGGGATGTTTGTGATTGCTTATAAAAACTTGTTTATAATTGATGTAGCTGTTATACTGTTAGTTGTTTAGAAATGTTCGGCTTTTTTATTATTATTGTTATCCATACTCCTTATGAGAGCATTTATAAGTTATAAATGAAATATGATGATTTAAATACGCTAATTTGCTTACTCAGGAAACAACTATTGTTAATATCACTAATTGAACAAATTGTAATGTGAGAGAGGACTGCACCCGCTATTAGTTTGGATTTTAGACGGCAATAAAGTGAACACTGCACTAAATGCATTCTCCAATTGCATCATCTGTTTCTAGACGGCACTATGTTACAAATGAAAATGGTTTAAACACTTTCAAACTTAGAGTTAGGTTCGGCAAATGATGGCGGGTAGGGTGGGGTCATGTGACATGTTAGAATGGGTTCGCGCTAATACATGTTTTGAGTACAATGAGGTTAAGTCAAAACAAGTCATCTTATAAAGGTATTAATTTGGGGCAAAATGGATTTAAATTGAAATTGGTTGTTTAATAAAAAAAATAGATTGAAATGGACGCAATGGTGTTGGTGGTGGCCATGCCAGAAGTTGGTGGCGGTGATTCTGATTGAGATAAAAGGTAACCCTGGTGTCGGTGGTGACGATGCTAGCGGTGGTATCATTGGTGGCGACAGGTCAATTGTGGAGGCAGCGAACGTGTCGGCGTGGCGCCCTCGTTAATGATGATAGTGGGGTCGGTGGTGGCGATGATGGTGGAGGTGGCAACAACGAGTAGATGGTTGAGACAAACAAGGTCTTCGGTGATGAAAATCCATTTGAATAAACTTTAAGTTAACAAGTTTTATACTATTATTTAATTTGTTTTATGAGTTGTCAAACAAATGTATTTATGATTTTTTTTTCCATATTAGCCCAATGAGTAACGTTTATTTTAGTAGTTTATGTTTAACTTTAACAAAATGGAGAGGCAGTTTATAAAACCGGTTAAAATGGACGCATTGTAGGGTCGGGTCGGGACTCTCCTCCTGTCAGTTACCCATTATTTGCCTATTATTTTGTGAGATATTCTCTAGAAAATAATATTACAAAAACTTTATTGCAAAAAGAATAATTTCTACCAAGAGGTTTTGAGCGACTTCAAACCCAGTCGAAACCATTTTTATAAAGCTAAATTGTAACCTTTTCTTTCATGTATGACTCGAGAACTTCAAAACATGAAGTGTTTCGACTCTTTTAAAACTCAATTCAAACCATTAAAACCGGCAAACCAAGCTATAGTATGTTGAGATGACCACTTATTTTAGGTTAACAAGTGGAAATTCTACAACACATGCAATTTATACACTTCTATTAAACCATCCATAAACTCCAGCTTAGCTACATATAATCTTGATAATCAACACGATCCAAACCATTAAAAAACCGTCAAACCGGAATCTAGGGACCGAAACCAGTTATGTTTGTCATGTGTTTATCGTCATTTTCCTCTACCATCATACAAACTCAATGATGTCACTTTCATGAGGGTTTCAGTCACACGTGAATCGGTTTTCAATGATGAACTTATTTTTGTCATGTATTTGTAGAAATAACATGTTTCTGTCATGAATCGGCTTTCACTGATGGACTATTGTTTTTGTAAACCCAATCTAAAACCGATCCAGTTTGTCGGTTCAATAGATTGGCCCATAGTTGACTGGCCCAAATGAAGACAATTCAAGACTAGTAAACCGGATCAACTGTGTAGACCCTTTGTGTTACTAAAAAATAAAATAAAAAGTTACACGTAAAATTTATTTTTATTAATGAGAGAGAAATTGGGAGACACTTATATAGTCTAAAGTATAGGTGGATTGCCCACTTATACATATTATTATTACATTTGTTCAATCAAAAAACTAAAAGATATACGTGTGGACCTTTGAACAACTTAAACTTACCGTACCTCAAGGCAATATTACAACTTTCAGTTTTAGTCCCTCAACTTTGTTTAGATGTACACATGTTACCCCTACACCAATATTATTTTCATTCTTCCACCTCCTCTCTTTCCCTTGGAACAGCACCAAATTTCTCAACCAAAATGTCCACTACTAAAGGCACCAAGTCCTTACAAGGGACGGCCTTCTTATAAATATCCCCCAAATGCGAGTCACTTCCAATTCTGCCCCCTACGAAAACATCCGCCCCTTCGACGACTTTCCCATTTTCGTCCCTAGTCATGCATCCCATAAACCCTATATCCGCCACTTGCACTTGCCCGCACGTGTTTGGGCACCCAGTCCAGTGCATTCGTACTGGACGGGTTACAGAAACAAGTCTTTGCACTTCTTCTGTAACCTTCAATGCCCGAGCTTTTGTCTCGATTATAGCCTGCCCGCAAAACTGGTTACCCGTACAAGCTACTAGCCCTTTCATTAAAATAGGTGGCTCGGGTAAAAACTTTTCTTTTAAAAGTGGCTCGTCAAGTAAAGCTTTGACTTTTGAGTTTGGCACGTTTGGGATTATGATGTTTTGTTCAACGGTTATCCGTAGCTCTCCTGAGCCATACTCATCGGCTAACCGTGCTAGTTCGTCCATGTCGTCGGCTTGGACTCGACCAACTGGAATGTGAATGCCCACAAAGTTAAGACCTTCTTGTTTTTGTGGGTGCACACCAAATAAATCCCTTCTTTCCCAATTTTTGTCAACGAGGTCTTCGGTAGATGATCTCTCCAATGCTTGTTCGGGCATTCTCTTGACCACTTCCGACCGGAACCCTTCTACACCCTGCACCCCGAAGAAACTAAAATTAGCAAGAGAGGCCCTTCAGAATTGAAATTTTATAGTTTAAAACCAAATTTAAAGACAATGACATACGAGTTCATCGATCAACCACATCATTCTAGTCTTCTGCCTATTCCCTCGCGTACCAAGATCCCGATAAGCCTCGAGAATCGCTCCACAAGCCGGGACCACATCTTCGGCTGGGACCCACGCGTCAAGAGGTATAGCCTCTTCGCACCGCTTTGGGCTAAAGAAACCCCCTACCAACAAATTGAACCCGAACCTACCGTTCTTAGTAGCCGGCATGTATGCTAAATCATTGATATGAGGGTGCTCATAAAGATCATGTGAACCGATCACACACACATTCCACTTCCTTGGCCTACAAAAGAAAAGGCATTCAAAAAGGTCAAAATGTATATCTTTTTCACAACCAAAAAGTAAAGATAACACTTAAAGATCAAAGTATCTTACAAGTTGGTAACTGCGGGATTCCCTCGCGAATTCCCGGTAATAAATTGTGATAACAAGTTCGTATACGGCCTCGTGTCCACAATCTCGTACGGATCGATTCCTGCAATCGGGTTCCCAACAGGGTTCCTAACATTGTCCATACCACTTTGAAGGCTCGTTAACCCAACTTCATCAAGACCCTTTAAAATCGCGGGTACATCCGGTAGCGTAACACCTCGAATTTGCCAGTTTTGGCGTGTGGTGACATCAGCACAACCTTGATCACCATACTGCTTTATCACACTAGCTAAGTATCTAGTTTGTGCACTAGTTGTCACACCATTTGGAAGCTTCAACCTCATCATAAATCGACCATCTACACATTTAAACCCATTGATGACAAAGATTAATATAACTTAAAGTTACGAAATTCGGAAGGTATTATTTTCTTGATTCCGAATCGAAAGTTATAATCTTTATACTAAAATTCGAATCAAAGATTAATGGGTATTTTCTAGTTAAATCAAAAGATTCCAGAATCAACCATTCAAATCAGTTTTTGAATCTAAAGTTATGATCTTTATGATCCCACAAAATGATGACTAGCTAGAATTAAAAACAGTAAAAAAACTAAAATTCGAATAAAAGATTAATGGGTATATTCTAGTTTGATCTAAAGATTCCATAATCAACGATTCAGATCAGTTTTTGAATCAAAATTCATGATCTTTATATTGCTAAAAAAAGAAAACGAATCTTGAAAAGATGTTAAAATAAAACTTAAAACATGTTCTTACAGTGATGTTTCCTGCGATGAAACAAACCAAGCCACTTGAGTCTAACATCAACATCATCTTTAGTATCCTTAACTTTATCAATCTCCTCAAAGGGTATCTTAGCAAGATCTTCAATCCCATTCTCCATGAACACTTTCATAGGTTCACTAACAATCTTCACCTTCTCATGAGGATTAATACCCTGCCGAAACTTCTCCTTTAAAACATAATACCTTCCTTTCTTTTCAACTCTTGGTTCCAGCCTGTCGGCGGCTATCTCCGCCGGAGAAGCTGCTGGTACGGTGGTTTGCGATGGGGTGGCATAGAGTTTAGTAGAACTGAGTTTAGTTGTGGTTGTGATGAAGTTGACGGAAAAAGATGGCATGTTGGAGAGAAGACGGTGGGGGTGATGGAGGAGAGAGAGGGTGGGTGGGTTTTGTAGGGCGGAGGAGGTGGTGGGTGGTGTCTCTTGGATATTATTAAGAGTCGGGTCGTGTGTTAAGTTGAGTTAAGTTAAACATGAGAAGTAGAAACAAGAAGGACGATTTGGATCACAACTCTTACCTAAATTAGTTGTCAGCGTTTCGAGTGCGTGGTTTTTTATATAATTATTTTATTTATTGTATGATGAGTAACGTTGGGCTTTAAATAGTATATATAAAATTGTTTTGTGTGTTAAAATAGATAACACCTGTCTCGAATTACCAATGGATAGCATATGGTTAATAATAATAAACGAGATACTTTAAAATTCGTTAGAACCACTTCTAAAAATTTTGCTTGATTTTTGGTTTTTTCATTCCTTTTATATGTTTTTAATATTTACCAAAACCAAAAAAAAAAAGTTAAAAGAAATATATATGGTTCGTGAAAATACATATACATAGCTCGTAATATGCATATATGTAACTTCTCAAGATATGTATATATTGTATGTACTTCGATAATCTACATTGTTTTTATTACTTTTTAGTTATGACAAAGATTAATATGACTAAAAATAGAAAATAAAAAAATGTGTTTAGAAGTAGTTTTCATGAGTTTTAAGTTCAATGTGGTTTTCGTTTATATTAGGATTATAGATATATTGGGTATAAACATTATTACTTCGGCTTCAAACCGGTAACTTAAACCGTGACTGACATAAACCATTACTCTACGCTAGTCTTATATATGTTTGCTTATTTATCTTTTCCTAGTTATTTATATCGTTCAACTTCTAGCCGGGTTTACTGATCAAGAACTAGCCAAATGCCTCTTAATTCGAACCTAATCACATTATGTGTTTAATATAGGAATTAGGCGCGAAGTAGTAATGGGCAAAAATGAATTGATAAAGCATGATTAGGATATATGTTATTGGATGTTTGAATATGGAGTGGCCACGTATAGACGTCACGTAGGTACGTGGTGAGAGCTTCCACATTTCACACCAAGTTTGATGTGTTATGGTGCTCTGAAATGTAAAAGGTGTTTGCGTAGTAAGGTGGAAATACATAATTACTTAATAATTAAAAAAATCACGTCTTGTGAGATAAGCGCTCGTTAAACTAATAGGGCTAGAAGGGCAATGCTCTTTGACCTCTTTCACCTGTGAAGTGTTGGGTGTTAACGCTAAAGCCTGCCAACGTGGTCTCTTGGCGCCCTTGAGTTTTGTCCCATAACACACCTCCTTAAACATGTAAATTGAAGTTATTGATTGAAGTGAAGTATACATGTATGTATATACAAATGACCTGGTTTCAATGATGTCTCGTGAAGTGAATGTAATGTTGTGCATTTTTCATAAGAAGAGAGTGAATTTCTTGAGAAATTTGTCAAGATGTGTCAATTATATAATGTCGTGTATAATGATGATGACATGAAAAAATGGTAGAAGTAAAATAACTGAAGGCACTCCTGCATTATCAAAACTGACGAGATGTGTCAATTATATTATACCGTGTATACAAATAACTACAAGGTTCTTGTTTTTTTTCCGATAGATGTCGTAATTCTTGCTTCTAGCGTTATTTTGTAATTTATTGGTGTGTTATTATTTGTAATCATGCTTTTTTAATATATTTTTAAAATACATTTAAAAAAAAAACTAGATGGTAGTTGTAATTTAAAATATCTTGGTGAAGGCATCTTTTATATAACTAATTGAATGTTACTCTTACGATATATCTCTTTAAAAAAACAATGATTGATTGGCATGCTCATTCATTCCTCGCTATGGCACAAAGATGAGGAATAAAAACACTTCTTATGATAAATAAAACTATAAAATACCATATTTTGACTTCGAAATATCGCAATTTTCACTATGGAATATAATTTAAAAGTTTGATAACTATACCGGTAATAAAAATATTACAAGTGCCGTAAGGATAATACTTTGAGCAAATATGTGATGTTTTATAATATTGCGTAAGAAGCAAGTATCAACTTGTTGAGTACTAAAAAGGAATATACATACAAGGTTTTAAAAAATGAAAAAGAACAGATATTATTATTAATAAAAATATTGTAATTATTTGATGGTCTTATTGATATAAATGGCATTGGCAGGTGACGGTTGAGGAGGTCGTGTGGTCTGGCTTTAGAGAAGACGGAAGAGGCAGCCAGCCACTAGCCCACCCACACGAGTGGGAGCCAAGCCAAGCCGCACCAAAAACCATGTGCTCCTTTCCTTCAATGGACCGGGTTATATTTTCTAATATAGTCAACCACAACAATCCTCAACTAAATATTTTTTATATTAAAAATAAATCGTAAAAAGTAATACTTTAAAATATTCTCAACCCATTTTTTATCCATAGTCATATCATTACAATTAAAATCTCTATTTTTCTCTTTTATTTTCAAATCAAATAATATATTTTATACCTTTATTATTATTCATTTACTCTCCCTACTCACTATTACTATCGGAAAATATTTGAAAATTATACGGTATAAATAGTGAAATCTCAAATTTAACTTTTTCGTATAACATTTTTTTCTCTTCTCTACTCACAACCAGTCATAACCAAACTTTATAATTTACAAAACTCACCCACATAGTTATACAGGACAGACTAAGAATGCTCTTAAGACAACTATACATGGAGTGTTAATTCAATTTTTGATTTGTTCGGTTTATTTTGAACGGTGTTTTATTCGATTTACATTTTTTTATTGAAATCGAAAACTGAAATAAATTTAAGTAGTTTAAAACCGAACTCAAAACCTCATTTAAATTCAGTTCACTTTTTGGTTTTTCGTACGAAAAAACGAATAACCTTTGTTTCTTGTTGGACCATATAAGTAAAACTATAATCAAATTGAGCTAAAGAGCAAAACTTATCTAACCATATTTGCTATTCGATTTCAATCGAACTTAGATTGTTTTAAACCCCAATTCAATTTTTGTTCGAAAACAAGATGAAAATCGAATATGTAATTCGGTTTCGCTTTAAACGCCTTCGCTTTAGCTTGGTTATCGATATAATTAGTATGAAATCAAATATTAAGCGCACACACGCTCTATTTCCTCCTATCCTTAATAAATTGTGAAAAATTGAGTTTATAAAAACTAAAAAAAATTAATAAGATTATATATATTTGAATTTGATGGGTAACCCTTAGATCAACACATCTAGAGCTGCAAACTCTAGACCATATTGTTTAGCAACAACTCCCATATAATGAAACAGAAGAATGTGTCTTTGGATCAAATGGTGATGTAGCTCTAGATCGATGGGTGCTACCAAGCTATGTTTTCAAAGCACTTAGCCATTGAAAAAGTCAACGGGTATTGAATGCCCTGACACGAACATAACACTCCTTGTTGTCAAGTCGAGGCTAAGGCTGAGGGTGTGTGGAGCGTGAGAAAGGGCGCAAGAGAACAGCCGCTCGCGCCCCACCACACCACCGAGGCGCGAGAGGGGCGCGAGCGCAGAAAAAGAGGCAGGCCCCAGGGGGTTCGCGGGACATGTGTGGCGTTTAGGGCATGGGGAATGGTGAAAAGAGCCGTTGAAAGCTTAAATGAGCCGTTGGCTCTTAAATTTTAAAAAAATTTTTTTTTTCTACTCCTATATATTACCCATTTTATACAACACTTTAACACAACTTCAAAAAACACCAAACTTACCCATTTCTTTATACAACACTTCCTATATATTACCCATTTCTTTCAATTTTTTTAAAATCCTATATAATACCCCTAAATCAACCCATTTTTACCATATCAAACACAACTTCAATCTCCAAACAACCCAATCAACCCATTTTTACCATATCAAACACAACTTCAATCTCCAAACAACCCATCGTCCCATTTTTTTTTTTAAAATAATGTCGTCGTACTCGTCTGATTCCGACTCCTCCGAAGAGGATGATTTGCTTCTTCATGTAGGGGAGTTTTGACCGCAGCCGTGGTAAATCTCTTGCAAAATCAAGCCCATCAACCCCGACTCCCGAGGGTTAGAGCACCACCTCGTGATCGTGATCGATCGGGTGCTAACGATACTTTGATGAGGCATTATTTTAGCCCTCAACCGGTATACGCGGAGTCGGATTTTCGAACTCGTTTTCGAATGAGCAGGCAATTGTTCACGCGTATAGCGAGTGATTTAGAGGCACGGTATCCCTTTTTCCAACAAAGGGAGGATGCTAGGGGTCTTCCCGGTTTTACCCCTCTTCAAAAATGCACGGCTGCTATCCGTCAATTAGCGTACGGCATCTCGTCGGACGCTTTGGATGAGTATTTACAGATGTCGAAAAGGGTTGCACGTGAATCCCTTCATTTTTTCTGCCAAGGTAAAAAACATTAATTTTACTTTTTATTAAATATTTATTACATTTTTTAATATATATTGTACGTAGGAGTCATATCGACTTACGCTCGGAGATATCTGCGTAAACCTACAACGTATGACATCCAACGCATATATGAGGTGCACGCAGAAAAACATGGTTTTCCTGGGATGCTAGGTAGCATCGATTGTACGCATGTTGGATGGGCTATGTGTCCAACGGCCTGGCGAGGTCAGTTCCACCGTGGTGATCATGAAGGGCCGACCCTCATACTTGAGGCGGCGGTGTCACAGGATCTTTGGTTTTGGCATGCTTTTTTTGGTGTTGCTGGGTCAAATAACGACCTTAATGTTATCGATCAGTCACATTTGATCAACGACCTTATCGACGGGGTTGAACCACCTCAATCTTTTGTTGCAAATGAAGAACTCTTCAAGTACGGGTACTATCTGGTCGATGGTATTTACAACGAATGGGCTGTGTTAGTTCAAGCTTTTACAGATCCAGTCGCCGACAAACGGAAGTATTTTACGAAGAAGCAAGAGTCTGCTAGAAAAGATATTGAAAGAGCTTTTGGAGCTATAAAAAAACAATATTATGTTTTGGCGAACCCGATACGTTATTGGACTCGGGAGAGGATAATGGACGTCGTCTACACGTGTCTTATCCTACACAACATGACGTTAGAAGACGAGGGCAAAGCTATATGCCAAAACTACCAAGGTGACATTCCGCCACAACCGTCCACAATCAGTGATCAACAAAAACTTCATAACATAGCAAATATCAAGAGCCGTGAGATACACGGGGATCTTCGACATGAGTTGGTTGAACATTTGTGGGCGAGGCGACCAGAGGATCTTGTATTAGATTAGTTTTATTATTAAATATTATTGTTTGTTTAATTTTTAGTATGTTTTTTTTTATTATATGAATTTTCAAAAAAATGTGTGTTTTTTTAAATAATTTTTGAGTTTTTTTAATAATACGTTTTTTTATTACATTTAAAAAATAATAAAAAAAAAACCGCTCGCGCCCCCTCTCGCGCCCCCTCCACACCATGTCCCGGGGCGCGAGCACCACTACCAACACCCATCTTATCAACTTTCTCTCTCTGCCACACGTCACAATATTATTGGCTGGCGCCCCCACTCGCGCCCCCTCTCGCGCCCCCCACACCCTCAGCCTAATAGTAAGGGCATTCAACTGTTAACACCTAGGTCTAATAAACAATACATTTTTTTAGAACGACAAACACACAACCCCATTAATCATACTTTCAAATTTACACTATTGTCCATCATGGATTTGAACCCTTAAACACATGGGGATGACACATTTATGCGCGCACGTTACTAAGCAACAAACCCTATGGTTAATGCATTATTACTTCCCAATTCCCATTTACTACTCACATCTCTCCACCTCGTTTATTACGTCTCTCTCCCTCACTTATCACGATATACTCTGATACTTTATCCGAGAGTTAGAAGAGCTCCCGAGTTATTTATGCAATCCAAAAGATAAAATCCTAGCCTCATATTCATTCTCTCCATTATTGAAGACTGTGTTATAGTAAGTGATAGTGAAAGTAATGTAATGTATTGATTTTACGTAGACAAGATGAGTTTCACTATCACTAAACACATGTAATGGTAAATGATGGTGAGTGTTTTTCTTTTACTTTTAATGTATTTTATAATTAATATTATTTATTTTTTAAACGATTACTTGTCATCTAAAAGTCAGTTCAAGCACATGTCAATCGCTTAAATGACCAATGATAAGCCTTTTTAAAGACAATTTTGTTTTTGTTAAAATTTGTCATACTTTCAAGAGAGAGAAATATGTCTGTGTTAGTTTTTTATAAATCAAAACTAACTAGCAAAAGTTATTTGAAAAAAAATCAAAATAAGTTTTATGTTAAATAATATAAAATAAATAAAATAGGTATTCTTTGATTGACCAAAAAATTAAAAAAAAAAATAGAATCAAATTGACATCAAATTAAGCCCTCGCTCACCCTCATGAGTTGGCTCATGGTCAAGCTAATGACCAAGGTCCAAGGATGGTCGGCTAGGCGTGTCCTGGTCGTGATGTCTAAGTGGCCACACTTCATCTTACGATCACGTAACGTATCACATGGGCTAATAGAATCAAATTCTCACTCTTTAAGAACTTTTTTTAACAATCAATCTTATTGAGTAAATAACAGCTAGACTAGCAAGAAGCTTAGATTAGATACAACATTACACCCTGGCTCTAAGAACTACTATCACTAGAGATTAAATTGCCTTCAATTAATTTTTATCATTTTAAATTGTTTAAAAGTATACCTTACAAAAAGAAGTTAAAAACAGACCTTTATATCATCACTACATCAAATTTATAAACATCTTTAACAAAATATTCTTACCAATAGTAAAAACAGATGGCTTCAACAATACATAATATAAAATAAACAAGAATGTTAACAAAACCATATCCAACCTATGGCCAGTCTGACCCAATCTCGATCTTAGCCAGGCTCAGGCTTGATACTTAACCGGTTTCAAGACCTAACCGACGGAAAACCGGTTTCGGTCCTTAACTGACTTGAGGTTTTTAATCGTTAAAACTCGAATACCACAAATTTACATAACAAATAGTAGAAAATGACAAGAAAACAAAACACATTTAAGAGTTTCATATTCATTTTCATATTCATCTATCCTCCCTCATCACTCATACTATTTGCTACCAGAAAAACACTATCAAACCGTACTAAAAATAAGCTCAAAAGTCGCTAGTGACGTTTACAGATTATGTTGCACTCAGTTACACGAAAATACCTCAAACTTTGCACACGGATTGCTTATTATGTGGCTCATAAACGCGAGTACCAGTTCTGAAACTAAATGTGTATAAAGCTTGCCTTTGTGTCATGCCAACCGGGTATATTTTGTAAACTTTGAGGGCATTTTTGTCACCTCTTATACTTTCGGGCCTTTCGTTTCTCCAAATAGGTTCGTGATTTAGAGATTTGAATTTCTGCAAAACAGCTGTTTCTAAAGCTTCCATGGTCAAGTTTCCAGACCTGCCATTAATGACCAAAAAGAAATTTCAGTTTTTATAATTAAAAATATCTTATAAAAATAGATTTTAATTTACCTTAGAAAAACAGACTCCATCTCGAATCTCCTCTTTCTCTTACATAGACGTGATATACAGTTTGAGCACCTCGTTCACACTTGCAAGGGCGTTTGAGAGATAACGAACTTTCTTCTTTCTCACGGATTTTTGTTGCTAGAAAAATGCATAATCGACAAGAAGAATGAACTGCAGCCATATCAACAAGGGCCTTGAAAGAATCAGAGGGCCCTTCATATTTCCATCTGTAAAAGACGTATGTTATAACTTGAAAAAAACTACAAATTCTTAAATGTATTATGATGATGAACGACTCGCCTTAGTGATTGATTGTAGGCAATGGGATCATCTGCAAGATGTTTCATGGTTTTTGCAACTAATTCGATATCCTTTAATTCCTTAATATGTAATATAGAACCCGGTGCAGGAGCAAAATCTTGAATATTTGGAGCACCAACAACAACGGGAATAGATCCTGCAAATTACAATTTATCTTTAATCAATTATCATGCATTATTAGAAAAAAAAATATTTAGTCTAAAATTGTTACAAATCTCTAATATTGCCAACTAGCAACCAACATCATTTTAATTAATTTTAAACGTAATTTGCTAGGTAGGTATTTTTAGCCTAAAATAGAGAAATGAGAATCATATAAATATTATGAGATCTATCATCTATGTACCTGCAACAAGGGACTGAAAGAATTTTTCAGTGACATAGTCTTCTTCATTGGAATTTTCAAAAGCCAACTAAATTTGTAACGCTTCAATGCTTCAACTTTGTTCACTGCCAAGAAATGAAAAAAAAAAAAATCATTATCAAAAATTCAAAATGAGTTTAGTTGACTAAGTCACTAAACATAATTCAAAAAAACCAGTTTTATAGTAAACAAAACAAAACAGCAAAACAGTGATATATGTACCTGATTTTCTTTTAGGATTTATATAAAAAATATCGTTCTAAATTTCATAAAATCATATTTACCCTTTTAAAACACTAAAATTTCTCTCACACACACAATTGAAAAGTGTGTGTGTGTGACACACACACACACACACTTTTCATATACACTTTTTTCTATATATATCGTGTATATTGTTTTTTGAATGCTGTGAATAATAAATCTTTTCCCCAAATCTCTTATTACTGATTACAAAAACCAAAAAGACCTATATGCTTACCATTCCCATCACGGTTACGGTGACAACCACCATAAGAGTCAATTGCGATGTTTGACTTTTCAAGTCCTTCAAGGGCTTGTAAACGGAAATTACGAGCAGCACAATTTGAAATAAATGCTGCTGCCAATGCTTTTTCAGATTTGGGCTGAACTGGGCCCATTATATCATACTCGGCCCATGAAAAATAACCAACAGGAACATCTGAGGAGAGACTGATTGTCATAACAATGCTGTATCCTTTTCTGAAACATGATAAATTTTATTAATCACATAAAACAAAAGGGTAACATTTGTATACTACTCCCACGTGTTTACTATATACAAACTGCTTGAAATAGAAACTAAGTTCGTTTTTGCTGATCATTCAAAATTTGCTGAAATGGTCTTATTTGCCATTTATTATATATGTATATGCCAAGTGGTATCTGATGTAGCGTCTAATAAGTAATTTGTAGTGGCAATTTCATGTCTTTGCAAAAGTTGGAAGTTAATACATGTCAAAAACATGCTGTAGATGCATTGTAATTTCCAACTTTTGCAAGAACATGGATCAAATTCTGCCTTAAATTTAAATATAAAATTTTTGAAAATATATTAACTTATCAAAGTTGTATAAAAATTTTATTTTTAGTTATTCACATTAGCACTTTTGCATATGTAGTATATGCATGTCATGTAATCAAGCAGTTCCACATCACATCAGCAATTTACAGATAAAATCAAACAACTGACAAAGATTGTTACTAGATGACAGTTAGATGGTTACCAAAACACATCACCTTCAACATTAGTGCTGTCTTTTAACTTAAATTTAATTAAAAAACTAATGTTA